>NW_027524653.1:0-29761 GCF_052094955.1 Ictidomys tridecemlineatus
GAGCCAAGTGGGATTGGTGTACTGATCATTACCTTAAAGTATCATCAAGATTGGGTGAAAAAATGTTTGCTGAGATTTCAAAAACTCGTAGTTTTTGGAAGGTAGGCAACCCCTTTCCATGAAAGTTATTTTTGTCAATCTCTGCTTGGGGCTACATCAATAGAAAACAAACCATAAAGATAGAACTTGAAACTACTTTATTGTGCTAAGTTTTAAAGAGCTAGCACAAACCGTGTTTGATTTAGAGTTCCAAATACATGTATCCGTATAGGAGAAAACAGAGTGAAACCTCAAAATGAAAACGGTTACTGCAAACGAACGGTTTAACCTAGAAGAACGAAATTTGTTGAGCCAAGTGGGATTGCTGTACTGATCATTACCTGAATGTATCATCAAGACTGGGTGAAAAATGTTTGCTGAGATTTCAGGAAACTCGTACTTTTATGGAAGCTTGGCAACCCCTTTCAATGAAAGGGCTTTTCGTCAGTCTCTGCTTTGGGCTACATCAATAGGAAATAAACCATAAAGATGGAACTTGAAACTACTTTCTTGTGCCATGTTTCAAAGAACTAGCACAAACCGCATTTGTTTTAGAGTTCCAAATACATGTATCCATATATGAGAAAACAGATTGAAACATAAACATGAAAACGGTTACAGAAAATGAACGGTTTAACCTAAAAGAACGAAATTTGTTGAGCCAAGTGATATTGGTGTACTGATCATTACCTGAAAATATCATCAAGATTGGGTGAAAAAATGTTTGCTGAGATTTCAGAAACTCGTAGTTTTTGAAAGGTAGGCAAACTTTTTCCATGAAAGTGATTTTCGTCAATCTCTGCTTGGGGCTACATCAATAGAAAACAAACCATAAAGATAGAACTTGAAACTACTTTATTGTGCTAAGTTTTAAAGAGCTAGCACAAACCGTGTTTGATTTAGAGTTCCAACTGCATGTATCTATGTAGAAAAAAACAGAGTGAAACCTAAAAATGAAAATGGTTACTGCACACGAACGGTTTAACCTAGAAGAAAGAAATTTGTTGAGCCAAGTGGGATTGCTGTACTGATCATTACCTGAATGTATCATCAAGACTTGGTGAAAAATGTTTGCTGAGATTTCAGGAAACTCGTACTTTTATGGAAGCTTGGCAACCCCTTTCAATGAAAGGGCTTTTCGTCAGTCTCTGCTTTGGGCTACATCAATAGAAATTAAACCATAAAGATGGAACTTGAAACTACTTTCTTGTGCCATGTTTCAAAGAACTAGCACAAACCTCATTTGTTTTAGAGTTCCAAATACATGTATCCATATATGAGAAAACAGATTGAAACATAAACATGAAAACGGTTACAGAAAATGAACGGTTTAACCTAAAAGAACGAAATTTGTTGAGCCAAGTGATATTGGTGTACTGATCATTACCTGAAAATATCATCAAGATTGGGTGAAAAAATGTTTGCTGAGATTTCAGAAACTCGTAGTTTTTGAAACGTAGGCAAACTTTTTCCATGAAAGTGATTTTCGTCAATCTCTGCTTGGGGCTACATCAATAGAAAACAAACCATAAAGATAGAACTTGAAACTACTTTATTGTGCTAAGTTTTAAAGAGCTAGCACAAACCGTGTTTGATTTAGAGTTCCAACTGCATGTATCTATGTAGAAAAAAACAGAGTGAAACCTAAAAATGAAAATGGTTACTGCACACGAATGGTTTAACCTAGAAGAAAGAAATTTGTTGAGCCAAGTGGGATTGCTGTACTGATCATTACCTGAATGTATCATCAAGACTTGGTGAAAAATGTTTGCTGAGATTTCAGGAAACACGTACTTTTATGGAAGCTTGGCAACCCCTTTCAATGAAAGGGCTTTTCGTCAGTCTCTGCTTTGGGCTACATCAATAGAAAATAAACCATAAAGATGGAACTTGAAACTACTTTCTTGTGCCATGTTTCAAAGAACTAGCACAAACCTCATTTGTTTTAGAGTTCCAAATACATGTATCCATATATGAGAAAACAGATTGAAACATAAACATGAAAACGGTTACAGAAAATGAACGGTTTAACCTAAAAGAACGAAATTTGTTGAGCCAAGTGATATTGGTGTACTGATCATAACCTGAAAGTATCATCAAGATTGGGTGAAAAAATGTTTGCTGAGATTTCAGAAATTCGAAGTTTTTGAAAGGTAGGCAACCTTTTTCCATGAAAGTGATTTTCGTCAATCTCTGCTTGGGGCTACATCAATAGAAAACAAACCATAAAGATAGAACTTGAAACTACTTTATTGTCCTAAGTTTTAAAGAGCTAGCACAAACCGTGTTTGATTTAGAGTTCCAACTGCATGTATCTATGTAGAAGAAAACAGAGTGAAACCTAAAAATGAAAACGGTTACTGCAAACGAACGGTTTAACTTAGAAGAAAGAAATTTGTTGAGCCAAGTGGGATTGCTGTACTGAAGCTTGGCAACCCCTTTCAATAAAAGTGATTTTCATCAGTCTGTGCTTGGGACAACACATAGGAAACAAACTATAGAAATAGAAAGTAAAACTACTATATTGTGCCAAGTTTCAAAGAGCTAGCACAAACCGTGTTAGATTTAGTGTTCCAACTGCATGTATCCATATTGAAGAAATCAGAGTGAAACCTAAAAATGAAAACGGTTACTGCAAACGAACGGTTTAACCTAGAACAACTAAATTTGGTGAGCCAAGTGGGATTGGTGTACTGATCATTACCTGACAGTATCATCAATATAGAGTGAAAAAATGTTTGCTGAGATTTCAGGAAACTCGTAGTTTTTTAAAAGTTAGGCAACCCCTTTCAATGAAAGTGATTATCATCATTCTCTGCTTGGGGCTACATCAATAGGAAACAAACTATAAAGACAGAACTTCAAACTACTTTCTTGTGCCAAGTTTCAATGAGCTAGCACAAACCGTGTTTGTTTTAGAGTTCCAAATACATGTATCCATGTAGGAGAAAACAGATTGAAAGTTAAACATGAAAACGGTTACTGCAAACGAATGGTTTAACCTAGAAGAACAAAAATTGGTGAGCCAAGTGGGATTGGTGTACTGATAATTACCTGAAAGAATCATCAAAATTGGGTGAAAAAAGGATTGCTGAGATTTCAGGAAACTCGTACTTTTATGGAAGCTTGGCAACCCCTTTCAATGAAAGGGCTTTTCGTCAGTCTCTGCTTTGGCCTACATCAATAGGAAATAAACCATAAAGATGGAACTTAAAACTACTTTCTTGTGCCATGTTTCAGAGATCTAGCACAAACCGTGTTTGTTTTAGAGTTTCAAATACATGTATCCATATGGGAGAAAACAGATTGAAACGTAAAAATGAAAACGGTTACAGAAAATGAACGGTTTAACCTAAAAAAACGAAATTTGGTGAGCCAAGTGGTATTGGTGTACTGATCATTTCCTGAAAGTATCATCAAGATTGGGTAAAAAAATGTTTGCTGAGATTTCAAGAAACTCGTAGTTTTATGGGACCTTGGAAACCCTTTTAATTAAATTGACTTTCATCAGTCTCTGCTTGGGAGTACATCAATAGGAAACAAACCATAAAGATAATACGTAAAACTACTATATTGTTCCAGGTTTCAAAGAGATAACACAAACCACCTTTGATTTAGAGTTCCAACTGCATGTATCCATATTGATGAAAACAGAGTAAAACCTAAAAATGAAAACGGTTACTGCAAATGAACGTTTTAACATAAAAAAATGAAGTTTGGTGAGCCAAGTGGGATTGGTGTACTGATCATTACCTTAAAGCATCATCAACATTGGGTGAAAAAATGTTTGCTGAGATTTCGGTTAACTGGTAGTTTTTTGGAAGCTTGGCAACCCCTTTTAATGAAAGTGATTTTCATAAGTCTCTGTTTGGGAATACATCAATAGGAAAAAAAAAAAAACATAGAGATGGAACGTGAAACTACTATATCGTGCCAAGGTTCAAAGAGCAAGCACAAACCGTGTTTGATTTAGAGTTCCAACTGCATGTATTCATATTGAAGAAAACAGAGTGAAACCTAAAAATGAAAACGGTTACTCCAAACGAATGGTTTAACCTAGAAGAACGAAATTTGGTGAGCCATATGGGAATGGTGTACTGATCATTACCTGAAATTATCATCAAGATTGAGTGAAAAAATGTTTGCTTAGATTTCAGGAATCTCATAGTTTTTTGGAAGGTTGGTAACTTCTTTCAATGAAAGTAATTTTCGTCAGTCTCTGATTGGGGCTACATCAATAGAAAACAATCTATAAATATAGAACGTGAAACTACTTAATTGTGCCAAGTTTCAAAGAGCTAGCACAAACCGTGTTTGATTTAGAATTCGAACTGCATGTATCCATATTGAAGAAAACAGAGTGTAACCTAAAAATGAAAACGGTTACTGCAAACGAACGGTTTAACCTTGAAGAACAAAATTTGGTAAGCCAAGTGAGATTGGTGTAGTGATCATTACCTGAAAGTATCATCAAGATTGGGTGAAAAAATGTTTGCTGAGATTTCAGGAAACTCGTAGTTTTTTTGAAGCTTGGAAACCCCTTTTAATGAAAGTGATTTTCATCAGTCTCTGCATGGGGCTATATCAATAGGAAACAAATCATAAAGATACAACTTGAAAATATTTTCTTCTGCCAAGTCTCAAAGAGCTAGCACAAACCGTGTTGGATTTATAGTTCCAAGTGTATGTATCCATATTGAAGAAAACAGAGTGAAACCTAAAAATTAAAACAGTTACTGCAAACGAACTGTTTAACCTAGAAGATCGAAATTTGGAGAGCCAAATGGGAATGATGTACTGATCATTACGTGAAAGTATCATCACGTCTTGGTTAAAAAATGTTTGCTGAGATTTTAGAAAACTCGTAGTTTTTTGGAAGGTAGGCAACCCCTTGCAATGGAAGTGATTTTCGTCTGTCTCTTATTGGGGCTACATCAATAAGAAACAAACTATAAAGATAGAACTTGAAACTACTGTCTTGTGCCAAGTTTCAAAGAGGTAGCACACACAGTGTTTGATTTAGAGTTCCAACTGCATGTATCCATATTGAAGAAAACAGAATGAAACCTAAAAATGAAAATGGTTACTGCAAACGAAAGGTTTAACCTGAAAGAACGAAATTTGGTGAGCCAAGTGGGATTAGTGTATGGATCATTACTTGAAAGTATCATCAAGATTGGGTGAAAAAATGCTTGCTGAGATTTCAGGAAACTCGTAGTTTTATGGAATCTTGGCAACTTCTTTTAATGAAAGTTATTTTTTCGTCAGTCGTTGTTGGGGCTACTTCAATGAAAAACAAACCATAATGATACAAATTGAAACTACTTTCTTTTGACAAGTTTCAAACAGCTACCACAATCCGTGTTTGATTTAGAGTTCCAACTGCATGTATCCATATTAAAGAAAACAGAGTGAAACCTAAAAATAAAAACGTTTACTGCAAACGAACGGTTTAATATAGAAGATGGAAATTTGGTGAGCCAAGTGGGATTGGTATACTTATCATTACCTGAAATCATCATCAAGTTTGGGTGAAAAAATGTTTTCTGAGATTTAGGAAACTCGTAGTTTTATGGAAGCTTGGCACCCCTTTTAATGAGAGTGATTTTCGTCAGTCATTGCTTGGGGCTACATTCATAAGAAACAAAACAAAAAGATACAACTTGAAACTACTTTGATTTGCCAAGTTTCAAAAAGCTAGCACAAACCGTGTTTGAATTAGAGTTCCAACTGCATGTATCCATATTAAAAAAAAAAACAGAGTAAAACCTAAAAATGAAAACGGTTATGGCAAAAGAACGGTTTAACCTAGAAGAAATAAATTTGGTGAGCCAAGTGGGATTGGTGTACTGATAATTACCTGAAAGTATCATCAAGATTGGTTGAAAAAATGTTTGCTGAGATTTCAGGAAACTCGTAGTTTTTTGGAAGCCTGGCAACCCCTTTCAATGAAAGTGATTTTCTTCAATCTCATTGGCGCTAATAAATAGGACACAAATCATAAAGATATAATTTGAAACTAATTTCTTGTGCCAAGTTTCAAAGAGCTAGCACAAACCGTGTTGGATTTATAGTTCCAAGTGCACGTATTCATATTGAGGAAAACAAAGTGAAACCTAAAAATGAAAACGGTTACTGCAAACGAACGGTTTTACCTAGCAGAACGAAATTTGGAGAGCCAAGTGGGAATGTTGTACTGATCATTACGTGAAAGTATCATCACGTCTTGGTGAAAAAATGTTTGCTGAGATTTTAGAAAACTCGTAATCTTTTGGAATGTAGGCAACCACTTTCAATGGAAGTGATTTTTGTCAGTCTCTTATTGGGGCTACATCAATAAGAAACAAACTATAAAGATAGAACTTGAAACTACTGTCTTGTGCCAAGTTTCAAAGAGGTAGCACACACAGTGTTTGATTTAGAGTTCCAACTGCATGTATCCATATTGAAGAAAACAGAATGAAACCTAAAAATAAAAATGGTTACTGCAAACGAAAGGTTTAACCTGAAAGAACGAAATTTGGTGAGCCAAGTGGGATTGGTGTATGGATCATTACTTGAAAGTATCATCAAGATTGGGTGAAAAAATGCTTGCTGAGATTTCAGGAAACTCGTAGTTTTATGGAAGCTTGGCAACTTCTTTTAATGAAAGTTATTTTTTCGTCAGTCGTTGTTGGGGCTACATCAACAGGAAACAAACCATAATGATACAACTTGAAACTACTTTCTTTTGCCAAGTTTCAAAGAGCTAGCACAAACAGTGTTTGATTTAGAGTTCCAACTGCATGTATCCATATTAAAGAAAACAGAGTGAAACCTCAAAATGAAAACGGTTACTGCAAACGAACGGTTTAACCTAGTATAAGGAAATGTGGTGAGCCAAGTGGGACTGGTGTACTGATAATTAAATGAAAGTGTCATCAAGATTGTGTGAAGAAATGTTTGCTGAGATTTCAGGAAACTCGTAGTTTTTTGGAAGCCTTGAAACCCCTTTCAATGAAAGTGATTTTCATCAATCTCTGCTGGGGCTACATCAATAGGAAACAAGTCATAAAGATACAACTTGAAACTATTTTCTTCTGCCAAGTTTCAAAGAGCTAGCACAAACCGTGTTGGATTTATAGTTCCAAGTGCATGTATCCATATTGAGGAAAACAGAGTGAAACCTAAAAATGAAACCAGTTACTGCAAACGAACGGTTTAACTTAGAAGAACGAAATTTGGTGCACCAAGTGGGATTGGTGTACTGATCATTACCTGAAAATATCATCAAGATTGGGTGAAAAAATTTTTGTTGAGATTTCAGGAAACTCGTAGTTTTTTGCAAGGTATGCAACCCCTTTCAATGAAAGTGATTTTCATCAGTCTCTGCTTGGGGCCACATCAACAGGAAACAAACCATAAAGATAGAACTTGAAACTAACTTATTGTGCCACGTTTCAAACAGCTAGCACAAACCGTGTTCGATTTAGAGTTCCAACTGCATGTATCTATGTAGAAGAAAACAGAGTGAAACCTAAAAATGAAAACGGTTTCTGCAAACGAACGGTTTAACCTAGAAGAAAGAAATTTGTTGAGCCAAGTGGGATTGCTGTACTGAACATTACCTGAAAGTATCATCAAGATTGGGTGAAAAATGTTTGCTGAGATTTCAGAAAAATCGTAGTTGAATGGAAGCTTGGCAACCCCTTTCAATAAAAGTGATTTTCATCAGTCTGTGCCTGGGACAACACATAGGAAACAAACTATAGAAATAGAACGTAAAACTACTATATTGTGCCAAGTTTCAAAGAGCTAGCACAAACCGTGTTGGATTTGGAGTTCCAATTGCATGTATCCATATTGAAGAAAACAGAGTGAAACCTATAAATGAAAACGGTTTCTGCAAACGAACGGTTTAACTTAGAAGAAAGAAATTTGTTGAGCCAAGTGGGATTGCTGTACTGATCATTACCTGAAAGTATCATCAAGATTGGGTGAAAAATGTTTGCTGAGATTTCAGGAAAATCGTAGTTTAATGGAAGCTTGGCAACCCCTTTAAGTGAAAGTGATATTTTTCAGTCTCTGATTGGGGCTACATCAATAGGAAACAAACCAAAAAGATTCAACTTTAAACTACTTTATTGTGCCACGTTTCAAAGAGCTAGCAAAAACCGTGTTTGATTTAGGGTTCCAACTGCATGTATCAATATTGAATAAAACGGAGTGAAACCTAAAAATGAAAACGGCTATGGCAAATGAATGGTTTAACCTGGAAAAACAAAATTTGGTGAGTCAAGTGGGACTGGTGTACTGATCATTACCAAAAAGGATCATCAAGATTGGGTGAAAAAAGGATGGCTGAGATTCAGGAAATTCGTAGTTTTGTGGAAGCTTGGCAACCCTTTTCAATGAAAGTGATTTTCGTCATTCTCTGCTTAAGGCTACATCAATAGGTAAAAAATCATAAAGATATAACTTGAAACTACTTTGTTGTGCCAAGTTTCAAAGAGCTAGGACAAACCATGTTTGATTTAGAGTTCCAACTGCATGTATTCATATAGAAAAAAATACAGAGTAAAACCTAAAAATGAAAACGGTTACTGAAAACGAACGATTTAAATTAGAAGGATGAAATTTGGTGAGCCAAGTATAATTGGTGTACTGATCATTACCTGAAAGTATCATCAAGATTGGGTGAAAAAATGTTTGCTGAGATTTCAGGAAACTCGTAATTTTTTGGAAGGTAGGCAACTCCTTTCCATGAAAGTGATTTTCGCAAGTCTCAGATTGGAGCAACATCAATAGGAAACAAACCATAAAGATACAACTTGAACCTACTTTCTTGTGCCAAGTTTTAAAGAGCTAGCACAAACCGTGTTTGATTTAGAGTTCCAACTGCATGTATCCATATTGAAGAAAACAGAGTGAAACCTAAATATGTAAACGGTTACTGCAAATGAACGGTTTAACCCAGAAGAACGTAATTTGGTTAGCCAAGTGGAATTGGTGCACTGATCATCATCTGTAAGTATCATCAAGATTGGGTGAAAAAATGTTTGCTGAGATTTCAGGAAACTCATAGTTTCATGGAAGCTTGGCAACCCCTTTCAATTAAAGAGATTTTTGTCAGTCTCTGCTTGGGACTACATCAATAGCAAACAAACCATTGAGATAGAACGTAAAACTACTATATTGTGCCAAGTTTCAAAGAGCTAGCATAAACTGTGTTTGATTTAGAGTTTTAACTGCATGTATCCATATTGAAGAAAACAGAGTGAAACCTAAAAATTAAAACGGTTACTGCAAACGAATGGTTTAACCTAGAAGAACGAAATTGGTGAGCCTAGTGAAATCGGTGTACTGGTCATTACCTGAAAGTATCATCAAGATTGGGTAAAAAAATGTTTGCTGAGATTTCAGGAAACTCGTAGTTTTTTGGAAGTTTGGTTACCCTTTTGAACGAAAGTGATTTTCTTAATTCTCTGCTTAAGGCTACATCAATAGGAAACAAATCATAAAGATACAACTTGAAACTACTTTTTTTTGCCAAGTTTCAAAGAGCTCGCACATACCGTGTTTGATTCAGAGTTCCACATGCATGTATATATATTGAAGTAACAGAGTGAAACCTAGAAATAAATTGGTTACTGCAAACGAATGGTTTAAACTAGAAGAACAAAATTTGGTGAGCCAAGTGGAATTTGTGTACTGATCATTACCTGAAAGTATCATCAAGATTGGGTTAAAAAATGTTTGCTAAGATTTAAGGAAACTCGTAGTATTTTGGAAGTTTGGCAACCCTTTTCAATTAAAGTGATGGTTAGGGGTACATCAATAGGAAAAAAACCATAAAGATACAACTTGAAACTAGTTTCTTTTGCCATGTTTTAAAGAGCTAGCACAATCCGTGTTTGATTTAGAGTTTTAACTGCATGTATCCATATTGAAGAGCCAAGTGAGATTGGTGTACTGATCTTTACCCAAAAGTATCATCAAGATTGGGTGAAAAATATTTGCTGAGATTTCAGGAAACTCGTAGTTTTTTGGAAGCTTGGCAATTCTTTTCAATGAAAGTGATTTTTGTCAGTCTCTACTTAAGTCTACATCAGTAGAAAAAAAAACCATAAAGATACGACTTGAAACTACTTTCTTGTGTCAAGTTTTTGGAAGGTAGGCAACCCCTTTCAATGAAAGTGATTTTCTTCAGTCTCTGATTGGGGCTACATAAATAGGAAAAAACCATAAAGATACAACTTGAAACTTCTTTCTTGTGGCAAGTTTCAAAAAGCTAGCACAAACCGTGTTTGATTTAGAGTTCCAACTGCATGTATCCTTATTTAAAAAAACAGAGTGAAACGTGAAAATGAAAACAGTTACTGCAAACGAACGGTTTAACCTAGCAGAACGAAATTTGGAGAGCCAAGTGGGAATGTTGTACTGATCATTACGTGATAGTATCATCAAGACTTGGTGAAAAAATGTTTCCTGAGATTTTAGAAAACTCGTAGTCTTTTGGAAGGTAGGCAACCCCTTTCAATGGAAGTGATTTTCGTCAGTTTCTGATCGGGTCTACATCAATAGGAAACAAACCATAAAGAAACAACTTGAAACTACTTTCTGTGCCAACTTTCAAAGAGCTAGCACAAACCGTTTTTGATTTAGAGTTTCAAATGCATGTATCCATATTGAAGAAAACAGAGTGAAACCTAAAAATTAAAACGATTACTACACTCGAACGGTTTAACATAGAAGAACGAAATTTGGTGAGCCAAGTGAAATTGGTGTACTGATCATTACCTGAAAGTATCATCAAGATTGGGTGAAAAAATGTTTGCTAAGATTTCAGAAAACTCGTAGTTTTTTGGAAGGTAGGCAACCCCTTTCAAAGAAAGTGATTTTCATTCGGGCAACATCAATAGGAAACAACCATAAAGAAAGAAATTGAAACTACTTTGTTGTGCCAAGTTTCAAAGAGCTAGCACAAACCGTGTTTATTTTAGAGTTCCAAATACATGTATCTATATAGTAGAAAACATATTGAAACCTAAAAATTAAAACGGTTACTGAAAACGATGGTTTAAACTAGAAGAACAAAATTTGGTGAGCCAAGTGGGATTAGTGTACTGATCATTACCTGAAAGTATCATCAATATTGGGTGAAAAAACGTTCCTGAGATTTCAGGAAACTCGTAGTTTTTTGGAAGGTAAGCAACTCCTTTCAATGAAAGTGATTTTTGTCAGTCTCTGCTTGGGGCTACAGCAATAAGAAACAAACCATAAAGAAACAACTTGAAAGTACTTTCTTATGCCAAGTTACAAAGAGCTAGAACAAACCCTGTTTGATTTAGAGTTCCAACTGCATGTATCCATATTGAAAATAACAGAGTGAAACCTAAAAATTAAAACGGTTACTGCAAACGAACGGTTTAACCTAGAACAAGGAAATTTGGTGAGCCAAGTGGGATTGGTGTACTGATCATTACTTGAAAGTATCATCAAGATTGGGTGAAAAAATGTTTGCTGAGATTGCAGGAAATTCGTAGTTTTTTGGAAGGTAGGCAACCCCTTTCAATGAGAGTGATTTTCGTCAATCAATGCTTGGGGCTATATCAATAGGAAACAAACCATAAAGATGGAACTTGAAACTACTTTCTTGTGCCAAGTTTCAAAGAACTAGCACAAACCGTGTTTGTTTTAGAGTTCCAAATATGTGTATCCATATAGGAGAAAAAAGATTGAAACCTACAAATGAAAACGGATACTACAAACTAACGGTTTAATGTAGAAAAACGAAATTCGGTAAGCCATGTGGGACTGGTGTTCTGATCATTACCTGAAAGTATCATCAAGATTGGGTGAAAAAATGTTTGCTGAAATTTCAGAAAACTCGTAATTTCTTGAACCCTTGCAACCCTTTTAAATGAAAGTGATTTTCTTTAGTCGCTGCTTGAGGTTACATCAATAGGAAAAAAAACACAAAAACACAACTTGAAAATACTTTCTTGTCCCAAGTTTCATAGAGATAGCACAAACCCTGTTTGATTTAGAGTTCCAAATACATGTATCCATAGAGGAGATAACAGATTGAAACCTCAAAATGAAAACGGTTCCTGCAAACGAACGGTTTAACCTAGAAGAACGAAATTTGGTGAGCTTAGTGAGATTGGTGTCCTGATCATTACCTGAAAGTATCATCAAGGTTGGGTGATAGAACATTTGCTGAGATTTCAGAAGATTCGTAGTTTTTTGGAAGCTGGGCAAGCCCTTTTAATGAAAGTGATTTTCGCCAGACTCTGCTTTGGGCTACATCAATAGCAAACAAATGATAGAGACAGAACTTAAAACTACTTTATTGTGCCAAGTTTCAAAGAGCTAGCACAAACCGTGTTTGATTTAGAGTTCCAACTACATTTATCCATATAGGAGAAACAGAGTGAAACCTCAAAATATAAATGCTTACTGCAAACGAACGGTTAAACCTAGAAGAACGAAATTTGGTGAGCCAAGTGGGACTGGTGTACTATCATTACCCAAAAGTATCATCAAGATTGGGTGAAAAAACATTTGCTGAGATTCCAGAAGATTCGTAATTTTTTGGTAGCTGGGCAAGCCCTTTCAATGAAAGTGATTTTCGCCATTCTCTGCTTCGGGCTAAATCAATAGCAAACAAACCATAGAGATAGAACTTAAAACTACTTTATTGTGCCAAGTTTCAAAGAGCTAGCACAAACCGTGTTTGATTTACAGTTCCAACAACATGTATTTATATAGAAAAAAACAGAGTGAAACCTCAAAATGAAAACGGTTACTGCAAACGAACGGTTTAACCTAGAAGTACGAAATTTGATGAGCCAAGTAAGATTGGTTTCGTGATCATTACCTGAAAGTATCATAGAGATTGGGTGAAAAACATTTGCTGAGATTTCAGGAGATTCGTAGTTTTTTGGAAGCTGGGCAAGCCCTTTAAATGAAAGCGATTTTCAAAAGTCTCTGCTTTGGGCAACATCAAGAGCAAACAAATCATAGAGATAGATCTTGGAACTACTTTATTGTTCCAAGTTTCAAAGAGCTACCACAAACCGTATTTGATTTAGAGTTTCAACTACATGTATCCATATAGGAGAAAACAGAGTGAAACCTCAAAATGAAAACGGTTACTTCAAACGAAAGGTTTAACCTAGAAGAACGAAATTTGATGAGCAAAGTGGGAATCTTGTACTGATCATTACCTGAAACTATCATGAAGATTGGATGAAAAAACATGAGCTGAGATTTCAGGAGATTCGTAATTTTTGAAAGCTAGGAAAGCACTTTAAATGAAAGTGATTTTTGCCAGTGTCTGCTTTGGGCTACATCAATAGCAAACAAACCATAGAGATTAAACTTGGAACTACTTTATTGTGCCACGTTTGAAATAGCTAGCACAAACCGTGTTTGATTTAGAATTCCAACTACATGTATCCATATAGGAGAAAACAGAATGATACTTCAAAATGAAAACAGTTTCTGCAAACAAACGGTTTAACCTAGAAGAACGAACTTTGGTGAGCCAAGTGGGACTGGTGTACTGATCATTACCTGAAAGTATCATCAAGATTGGGTGGAAAAACATTTGCTGAGATTTCAGGAGATTCGTAGTTTTTTGGAAGCTGGGCAAGCCCTTTCAATGAAAGTTATTTTTGCCATTCCCTGCTTTGGGCTACATCAATAGCAAATAAACCATAGAGATAGAACTTGGAACTACTTTATTGTGCCAAGTTTCAAAGAGCTAGCACAAACCGTGTTTGATTTAGAGTTCCAACTACATGTATCCATATGGGAGAAAACAGAGTGAAACCTAAAATGAAAACGGTTGCTGCAAACGAACGGTTTAACCTAGAAAAACGAAATTTGGTGAGCTAAGTAAGATTCGTGTTCTGATCATTACCTGAAAGTATCATCAAGATTGGGTGAAAAAACATTAGCTGAGAGTTCAGAAGATTCGTAGTTTTTTGGAAGCTTGGCAAGCCCTTTCAATAAAAGTGATTTTTGCCAGTCTCTGCTTTGGGCTACATCAATAGCAAACAAACCATAGAGATAGAACTTGGAACTAATTTATTGTGCCAAGTTTCAAAGAGCTAGCACAAACCGTGTTTTATTTAGCGTTCCAACTACATGTATTCATATGGGAGAAAACAGAGTGAAACCTCAAAATGAAAACTGTTACTGCAAAAAAACGGTTTAACCTAGAAGAACGAAATTTGCTGAGCCAAGTGGGACTGGTGTAGTGATCATTACCTGAAAGTATTATCAAGATTGGGTGAGAAAACATTTGCTGAGTTTCCAGGAGATTCGGAGATTTTTAGAAGCTGGGCAAGCCCTTTCAATGAAAGTGATTTTCGCCAGTGTCTGCCTTTGGCTACATCAATAGCAAACAAACTATAGAGATAGAAGTTGAAACTACTTTATTGTGCCAAGTTTCAAAGAACTAGCATCAACCATGTTAGATTTAGAGTTTCAACAACATGTATCTATATAGGAGAAAACAGTGTGAAACCTCAAAATAAAAACGGTCACTGCAAACGAACAGATTAACGAAGAAGAACAAAATTTGGTGAGGCATGTGGGACTGGTGTACTGATAATTACCTGAAAGTATCATCAAGATTGGTTGATAAAACATTTGCTGAGACTCCAGGAGATTCGTGGTTTTTTGAAAGCTGGGCAAGCCCTTTCAATGGAAGTGATTTTCGCCAGTCTCTTCTTTGGGCTACATCAATAGCCAACAAAGCATAGAGATGTAAGTTGGAACTAATTTATTGTGCCAACTTTCAAAGAGCTAGAACAAACCATGTTTGATTTAGAGTTCCAACTGCATGTATCCATATAGGAAAAAACAGGGTGAAACCTCAAAATGAAAACTGTTACTGCAAACGAACGGTTTAACCTAGAAGAACGACATTTGGTGAGCTAAGTGGGACTGGTGTACTGATCATTACCTGAAAGTATCATCAAGATTGAGTGGAAAAACATTTGCTTAGATTTCAAGAGATTCGTAGTTTTTTTGGAATTGGGCACGCCCTTTCAATGAAAGTGATTTTTGCCATTCTCTTCTTTTGGCAACATCAATAGCAAACAAACCATAGAGATTGAACTTGGAACTACTTTATTGTGCCAAGTTTCAAAGAGCTAGCACAAACTGTGTTTGATTTATAGTTAAAAATACATGTATCCATATATGAGAAAAGAGAGTGAAAATTCAAAATGAAAACGGTTACTGCAAACGAACGGTTTAACCTAGAAAAACAAAATTTGGTGAGCAAAGTGGGATTCTTGTACTGATCATTACCTGAAACTATCATCAAGATTGGGTGAAAAAACATTAGGTGTGATTTCAGGAGATTCGTAGTATTTTGGAACCTTGGCAAGCCCTTTCAATGAAAGTGATTTTTGCCAGTCTCTGCTTTGGGCTACATCAATAGCAAACAAACCATAGAGACAGAACTTGGAACTACTTTATTGTGCCAAGTTTCAAAGAGCTAGTACAAACCGTCTTTGATTTAGAGTTCCAACTACATGTATTCATATATAGAAAACAGAGTGAACCTCAAAATGAAATGGTTACTGCAAACGAACGCTTTAACCAAAAGAACGAAATTTGGTGAGCCAAGTGGGACTGTTGTACTGATCATTACCTGAAAGTATCATAAAGATTGTGTGAAAAAACATTTGCTTAGATTCTAGGAGATTTGTAGTTTTTTGGAAGCTGGGCGAAACCTTTCAATGAAAGTGATTTTCGCCAGTCTCTGCTTTGGGCTACATCAATAGTAAACAAACCATAGAGATAGAACATGAAACTACTTTAGTGTGAAAAGTTTCAACGAGCTAGCACAAACCGTGTTTGATTTAGAGTTCCAACTACATGTATCTATATTGGAGAAAACAGAGTAAAACCTAAAATGAAAACGGTTACTGCAAACGAACAATTTAACCGAGAAGAACGAAATTTTGTGAGCCAAGTGGGACTGGTGTACTGATCATTACCTGAAAGTATCATCAAGATTGGGTGAAAAAAACATTTGCTGAGATTTCAGGAGATTTGTAGTTTTTTGGAAGCTGGGCAAACCCTTTTAATAAAAGTGATTTTTGCCAGTCTCTACCATGGGCTACATCCATAGAAAACAAACCATACAGATAGAACTTGGAACTACTTTATTGTGCCAAGTTTCAAAGAGCTAGCACAAACCGTGTTTGATTTAGAGTTTCAACTTCATGTATCCATATAGAAGAAAAGAGAGTTAAACCTCAAAATGAAAACGGTTACTGCAAACGAACGGTTTAACCTAGAAATTTGGTGAGACTAGTTGGACTATTGTACTGATCATTATCTGAAAGTATCATCAAGCTTGGGTGCAAAAACATTTGCTGAGATTTCAGGAGATTCGTAGTTTTTTGAAAGCTGGGCAAGCCCTTTCCATGAAAGTGATTTTCGCCAGTCTCTGCTTTGGGCTATATCAATAGCAAACAAACCATAGAGATAGAACTTTGAACTACTTTATTGTGCCAAGTTTATAAGAGCTTGCACAAACCGTGTTTTATTTAGAGTTCCAAATATATGTATCCATATAGGAGAAAACAGAGTAAAACCTCAAAATATAAATGCTTACTGCAAACGAACGGTTTAACCTAGAAGAACGAAATTTGGTGAGCCAAGTGGGACTGGTGTACTGATCATTACCTGAAAGTATCATCAAGATTGGATGAAAAAACATTTGCTGAGATTTCAGGAGATTTCTAGTTTATTGTAAGCTGGGCAAGCCCTTTCAATGAAAGTGATTTTCGCCAGTCTCTGCATTGGGCTATATCAATAGCAAACTCACCATATAGATAAAACTTGGATCTACTTTATTGTGCCACGTTTCAATAATCTAGCACAAACCTTTTTTGTTTTAGAGTTCCAACTACATGTATCCTTATAGGAGAAAGAAGAGTGAAACCTCAAAATGAAAACGGTTACTGCAAACGAACGGTTTAACCTAGAAGAACGGAATTTGGTGAGCCAAGTGAGACTGGTGTACTGATCATTATCTGAAAGTATCATTAAGATTGGGTGAAAAAACATTTGCTGAGATTCCAGGAGATTCGTAATTTTTTGGAAGCTGGGCAAGCCCTTTCAATGAAAGTGATTTTCGCCAGTCTCTGCTTTGGGCTACATCAATAGCAAACAAACCGTAGAGATAGAACTTGGAACTACTTTACTGTGTCATGTTTCAAAGAGCTAGCACAAACCGTGTTTGATTTAGAGTTCCAACTACATGTATCTATATAGGAGAGAACAGAGAGAAATCTCAAAATTAAAACGGTTACTGCAAACGAACGGTTTAACATAGAAGAACGGAATTTGGTGAGCCAAGTGGGACTGGTGTACTAATCATTACCTGAAATTATCATCAAGATTTGGTGAAAAAACATATGCTGAGATTCCAGGAGATTTGTAGTTTTTTGGAAGCTGGGCAAGCCCTTTCAATAAAATTTATTTTTGCCAGTCTCTGCTTTGGGCTACATCAATAGAAAACAAACCATAGAGATAGAACTCTGAACTACTTTACTGTGCCAAGTTTCTAATAGCTAGCACAAACCGTTGCCGAAGTCTGGCTTGGCACAAATCAGGAGCCACTTGTCAAAAGAAACTAATTTTATTTTTATAACTACAAACGCCAAACAAAACAGCTCCTCAGGGAAAAAATCCTCAGAGCCTGACTGCCAGCACTGGCTTCCACACGCCTCTCACCCCCACACCAGCCTCTCAACCTCCCACAATCCTCCTGCTCTTGAGGCCGATTGGCTGGGTTGCGTGGGCACAGCCAAAGAAGTCACCCAATGAGCAGCTCCGTGGAGGAGCCAATCAGCTAGATGTTGCTGGGTCCGCTGTGAGCCAATCATCAGCTGGCAGTCTGAAGGGCATGGAAACAGCCCAATGAACATCACCGCAGAGGAGCCAATCAGCTAGATTTTGCTGGGGCCACTGTGAGCCAATCATCAGCCGGCAGCTGGAAGTTTGCTGGCAGCTGGATCATCAGCCGGCAGCTGGAAGTTTGCTGTGGCCCCTTTGGCTGTGGCTCTCATCATCTCCCCCTCTCTGTTTAAACAACAAGCATGTGGCTTAGGGACCCTGCCTGCCTTAGGTTGTCCAATACTACATATGGTCCTTACCCGTCTTCGGATGAGCTGACCTCAAGGCATCAGCCTCCTGTCTTATGTTGGTACCATTGTAATTGGATCTTACCTGTCATTGACTACCGGTCCAGTATACATCCACACCTGTGGAGAGGTTTTTGTACCAGTGGGGGGGTGAGGTTCTTTGCCTCACCTCTGTTGGCCCCCAAATTTTAGCTGAATGATCATGACAAGCAGAAAGGAGGAAGATACACCAAGCCAATTGACGGCTCTTGTCATCAAAAATACGAGCAAAAATACCCCAACACTACCAAACGTTGATGCACTAACAGATAGTTCACAATCCATACAAGTGAGTTCACAATGCATACAAGTGACACATAGTCTAGGCAAGTTCTGCAAGCAGTTCAGTGATGGCTATTGCAGAAGCTGTAGATTAGTTTTATCTTTGTATTCACTGGCACTAGGATGAAGCTAGGAATTTTGGCAATAATGACTAAAGAAAAAATTATGTAACATTCCAGAAGGCACTAAAAGAAAACAATTTTCTTAACAATTTACATTGTCTTCACCGGCACTGTGATGAAGATAGGAATTCTGGCAATAATGGCTAAAGAAAAAATTGTGTAACATTCCAGAAGGCACTAAAAGAAAACAATTTTCTTAACAATTTACATTGTCTTCACCGGCACTGTGATGAAGATAGGAATTCTGGCAATAATGGCTAATGAAAAAAATAAATCATTGTGTAACATTCCAGAAGGCACTAAAAGAAAACAATTTTCTTAACAATTTACATTATCTTGAAGAGAATTATTGAATATAATGAAAAGGAAAGGTGAAAGTAAACAAACAGATCTGTTAACCTCCTTTTTTGTTACATATTAAAATAATTCTTAACAGTTTTAAATTTACCCAATTTAAATTAAACCATTTAAATCATGTGAAATAAAAAAAATTTGGATCCATTTTATCATGAGCGCTCATCATATATGATATATGGACATACGTACATTCAAACATATAACACAAAACACAAGTGTGCACACATAATATAATACATACAAACATATAACATAATAATAAAGGCCTTATAACTTTTACAGGTAAAATCTCTATTGCAATGTTTAAAAACTCTATATAGTCCAAAAAAAAAAATAGAACTGATCAGCAAAACATTAACCTAGGTCAGTATGAGCTCAAAAAAAAAAAAAAAAACAAAATAGAACTTTATGATATGGGAAAGGGCAATAATAAAATAGATATTGAAAAAAGCATCCTGGTTCTGTCGCAGATGTAAGGATAGCCAAATTGGAGTTTTGGATATCAGCTGTTATGGATTTGAGCTAAATCATCTTCTTTTTGGTCTGTAGAAATCGCCTTAGTTAATCTCTGGAATCCAAATCGGCTGCTGTTCTCCCTGTGGAAACACACAAACAGACCCCCGACTCCAGAAAATCACTGGGTCAGAACCTTGGTTAATCTCTCTGGAATCCAAATCGGCTGTTGTTCTTCCTGTGGAAACACACATACAGACCCCCGACTCCAGACAATTACTGGGTCAGGACCTTAGAATATCTTTCCAAAGTACCTTGGGCTTATGTACATTTTTTGGACACATATGCCTTTCTGCAGCACTAAGTCCTGATGAATCCACATTAAAAAGTTTAGAGTAAAAAGGGTTATTTTAAGTTTATCTTTGGGGAATATATACCCCTTCCCAATTCTGTCTTTTTGCTTTAATAAGTACATTTTAATAGTTTGATGAGCTCTTTTAACTATGCCTTGTCTCTGTGAATTGTATGGGATTCCTGTTATATGAGTAATGCCAAATGATGAGCAAAATTGTTTAAAAGAAGTAGACGTGTAACCAGGGGCATTATCTGTTTTTAACTGTTTTGGAATGCCCACAGTGGCAAAATTTTGTAAGCAATGAGCTATAACATCTTTAGTTTTTTTCTCCGGCATGAAGGGAGCCCATCAAAAATCCAGAAGAAGTATCAACTGTAACATGCAAATATTTTAATTTTCCAAATTCTGGCAAGTGTGTGACGTCCATCTGCCAAATATGGTTAGGTATCAATCCTCTAGGATTGACTCCAAGATTAACTTGTGGTAAAAAGGTCACACAATTTTGACATTGTTTTATTATTTGTCTAGCTTGTTCCTTAGTTATTTTAAAATGCTTTTGTAAAGTATTAGCATTGACATGGAATCTTTTATGAAAATTTATAGCTTCTTCTAGTGTAGAGAAAATACGTATGTCATGTGTAGTTTTATCTGCTAAATCATTGCCCAAACTAAGGGCTCCAGGCAATCCTGTATGTGCCCTGATATGTCCTATAAAGAATGGATCTTTTCTGTCCCAGATTAAACTTTGTATAGTGGAAAATAAAGAGAAAACAGTAGAAGAAGGGGAAATCCTACCAGCATCTTCAAGGGATATTATAGCATTAACTATATACTGACTATCAGAAAATAAATTAAATACCGAATCTTTAAACCTCACAAAAGTTTGTAATACAGCATCAAGCTCTACCTTTTGAGCTGATTGTTTGGGTACTAAAAATGTAAAAGTTTGATCAGGTGTAACTATTGCTGCTGTACCATTATTTGACCCATCAGTGAATATATTTGGAGCATTCATGATAGGTGTTTTTTCTTGTCATTTTTGGAAAAATTACAGGATGCAATGACCAAAAAGACAATAAAGGATTAGATGGTAAGTTGTTATCAAATGAAACATTAGATTTGCACATGATTATTGCCCAAGTATTTAACTCATTAGCTAATTAATCAATTTGATTCATAGTATATGGAGTAATAATTTTATTGGGAGAAATTCCAAACACTCCCTTTGCTGCTTTTATTCCTTTGAGTATTAATTGTCCTACAGCCTCAGGATACCTAGTAAGAATAGTGTTAAGAGAATAAGATAAATGTACCCATAATAATGGACCTTCTTGCCAAAATACTCCTGTAGGAATATATTTTGTTGGTAGTACAATAAATAATAAAGGCAAACTTAAATCAATTCTATCCAAATGCATATTTTCCATATATGTTTCAATAAATTTTAATGCCTTTCTTGCTTCAGGTGTTAACATTCGGGGTGAATTTGGATCTGATGGACCTTTTAGGATATCAAATAAAGGTCCCAATTCTCCTGTTGGAATACTTAGATAAGGCCTTATCCAATTTATGTCTCCTAATAACTTTTGAAAGTCATTAAGTGATTTGAGTTGATCTACTCGTATTTGAATTTTTGGTGGACAGACCATGGTTGAGGATAATAGAACTCCTAAATAATTAATTGAAAATTTTAATTGTACTTTATCTATTGCTATCTCTATATTATAATTTATTAATAAGTTTGTAAGTGTGGCATAACATTCTAGCAACGTGTTTTTAGCTTTGTGTGCTAATAATGCATCATCCATATAATGAAATATTTGTAGTTCAGGATTTTGATTTCTAAGTGGCTGGATTACTTTGTTAACATAAATTTGACACATAGTTGGGCTGTTAGCCATCCCTTGAGGGAGTACTTTCCATTCATATCTCTGATTAGGACCTAAATGATTTAGTGCAGGGATAGTAAATGCAAAACGTGGACTATCTTCAGGATGAATTGGAATTGAAAAAAAACAATCTTTAATATCTATAACTAAAACATACCAAGTTTTGGCAAAGCAGACAATTGAGGAATCCCCGATTGAGCAGGTCCCATAATGACCATTTCATTATTAATGGCTCTTAAATCTTGCAATAATCTCCATTTACCAGATCTCTTTTTGATGACAAAAATGGGAGTATTATGGGGAGATACAGAAGGTTGTACATGTCCTTCCGCTAATTGTTGTTTGACCAGATCATGGGCTACTTGTATCTTTTCTTTAGTCAAGGGCCACTGAGGAACCCATAGTGGTCTTTCTGATTTCCATGTAATTTTTATTGTCTCAGTGGCCCTTTGTGAAAATCCAACCCATGTCTGTCTGTTCCTTGATCTATTTGTATTGGTGCTGCTATACCTTGTTCTTGTTTTTCTAATCTTTTTTCTTTCCTAAAACCTTGTCTAGCAATAATAGTGGGTGCATTTTGATTGATATTATTTGTTAATGTCAAACCTAATTGATCTAGGACATCTCGTCCCCATAAATTTACGGGAAGATGATCCAATACATATGGCTGTATAGTTCCTTCACATCCTTCAGGATCCTTCCAATCTAATAGCATTGCACTTCTATCAGGATTAGTCGCCACTCCTAGGCCTCGAAGCATTTGAGTGGCTTGTTGTAATGGCCAATGTTTTGACCATTCTTGACGAGAGATAATGCTAAGGTCTGCACCTGTATCCAGTAGCCCATTAAATTCATGTCCTTGAATATTTAGTTTTAGCATGGGGCGAGAATCTAAATTTAAAGAAAGCATAGCCCAATCTACACCTGTGGAGCCTAATCCCTTGGAACCTCTTTCTACAGCATGACTGGAAAATTTATCATGTAGGCTTGGTATTATTAGTAACTGTGCTATTCTATCTCCTGGTGAAATTATTGATATACCCTTTGGAGAACTGACTATAATTTTTATTTCACCTTCATAATCGGCATCAATTACCCCAGGACTTATCATAAGTCCTTTTACCGTAGAAGAACTGCGTCCCAATAATAAGCCTACTGTTTTTTTGGGAAGAGGTCCTTTTACCCCTGTGGGAATGATTTGAACTCCCATATCTGGAGTTAGTACTGATTTGGCGGAGGCACAGATGTCCAACCCTGCGCTCCCTCTGGTTTGTCTGATAAGGGATATGATGTCCTGGGCACTGCCCTGATGGGGTTGCTGGGGTTGCTGGGTTCCTCTAGTGCTCCATATATTTGTGGTTTGGGGGCCCGGGGCATTGGGGCCCCCTGTCCATTTTTTGGCAATGGAGCCCAATGCCTTTGTCCACGATATTGTGGATAAACACTTTGTCCTTGTTCGTTTTTTGATAATGGAGTACCCTCTATGGTGGTTTGAGAACGGTATTCATTAGCCCAATATAATGGAGTACCCTCTATGGTGGTTTGAGAACGGCATTCATTAGCCCAATGTCTCCCTCTATGGCATCGTGGGCAAATACCCGGTATTCTACTCCTTTGATACCTAGTTTTGTTAAACCCTCCTCCTATGGGGCAATTCCTTATAAAATGTCCTGTTTGTTCACAATTGTAGCATGTTCTTGGCCTGGAATCTAAAGCCTGTTTTACTGCAGCTGCCACAATTTGCCCTTGTTCATTAATGTCTCTGGCATCTAAAGCCTGTTTTACTGCAGCTGCCATGACTTGCTCTTGTTCATTAATGTCTCTACATAATTTAATATATGTGTTTAAATCTTCCTGTTTCCATGGTCTAATGATATCTCTGCACCAACGATTCGCTTGGTCATAAGCCAGTTGTTTTATTAATGGCATTGCTTGTTCTGTATTCCCAAAAACTCTGGTAGCTGTTTGAATAAGCCTATCTACAAATTCAGCATAAGGTTCATTAGCTCCTTGTATTATCTTAGATAATTGACCTTGTAAACCTCCATGTCCTTGTAAAGTCTTTCATGCCTTAACTGCATTTACAGCAATTTGTAAATATACACCAGGATCATATGCAAGTTGTTGCTGCCGATCCTCATAAGGTCCCTTTCCTAACAACATATCTAGATTTCTCTGAGTATAACCAGCTGCTGCATTTCAACTATCCGTCTCCTTGCAAAATTCCTCATTGGCAACTTTCCATAACAGGTATTGTCCTCCAGTTAACACAGCTTTACAAACATTAGCCCAATCTGCTGGCGTCATGTTTAAGTTGGTAATGGATTCGACCAAGCTTACAGTGAAGGGTGCTTGAGGACCATAGGTTGTTACAGCCTCTTTTAGCTCCTTCACTGATGTGAAATTTAAACCCTGGTGAATTCGCTGCCCTCCTACCTCAAATACAGGGCATACTTGAGATCCATTCTCAGGATCCCAACTATCAACTGCGGGGTTTGGGGTTCTCCTAGCATATTGAGGTGGTGCTGTTGATTGGACACTTATGCCCTCTGGTAGAGGTGGTGCTGTTGGTTGGACACTTTCGCTCTGTGATAGAAAGATGTTATTAGCAGTCTCCTGTTGTAACTTTTCCCCTGATGGCTTTTTCTGCTCTAAACTTCCTTCCTCTGTCTCACTAGCTTGAAAGACCTTCTCTTGTACTTGTATCAATATGTCTTCTCCTTCCTCTACCTTTGTCTGAACTGAAGGCTTTGGACTAAGCAAACCAGATATGTACGTCCACAATGGCAATGTGCCAACTGGCAGAGTCCCTGGGTTGTTCTTTTCTATTCTTTTTAAATCTTCACCATGATGGTTCCATTGTGATATATCTAACAACTCCTCCTTAATAAGCCATGGGCTATATTTTTGTATTATATCAACGTATGCCCTGACTGCTCTTGATTTTACTGGGAAGACTCCTTCCTCTAACAATTTACTTAACACTCTTTCGGTTTGTTTTTTACTAATTGCTGATCCCGTATTTCTACTATAATACAACCCAGCAAGATAACAGCAAACAAAACCGAGACAGAATCCAATAAAAATGGAACCACACAAAATCATTATATCAGCCTTTCTATCCTCCTGACGTGTGCATCCGTCCTTTCTCCCTATCTGTTCCTCAGACGCAAATAGTTTTTCCTCAAATGTGAGCGGTTTTTCTTCCCTCTCACTCATCTCCAGGGACAGGCAAGTTAAAACAAAAATGAAGCAAAACAAAAAAGTAAACTTAGAATGGCTACCCATCTGCTCACCCTGCCCTCAGGGCAGGCAGTTTACTTACCCTCAGTCGCTCCCCATGCAAGCCACCAAATGCCGAAGTCTGGCTTGGCACAAATCAGGAGCCACTTGTCAAAAGAAACTAACTTTATTTTTAGAACTACAAACGCCAAACAAAACAGCTCCTCAGGGTAAAAACCCTCAGAGCCCGACTGCCACCACCGGCTTCCACATGACTCTCACCCCTACACCAGCCTCTCAACCTCCCACAATCCTCCTGCACTTGAGGCCGATTGGCTGGGTTGCGTGGGCAGAGCCAAAGAAGTCACCCAATGAGCAGCTCCGTGGAGGAGCTAATCAGCTAGATGTTGCTGGGGCAGCTGTGAGCCAATCAACAGCTGGCAGTCTGAAGGGCAGGGAAACAGCCCAATGAACATCACCGCAGAGAAGCCAATCAGCTAGATGTTGCTGGGGCCACAGTGAGCCAATCATCAGCCGGCAAACCATGTTTGATTTAGAGTTCCAACTACATGTATTCATATAGGAAAAAACAGAGTGAAACCTTAAAATAAAAATGGTTACTGCAAACGAACGGTTTAACCTGGAAAAACGAAATGTGGTGAGCCAAGTGGGACTGGTGTACTTATCATTACCCGAAAGTATCATCAAGATTGGGTGAAAAAAATTTTGCTGATATTTCAGGAGATTCGTAGTTTTTTGGAAGCTAGGAAAGCCCTTTCAGTGAAAGTGATTTTCGCCAGTCTCGGCTTTGGACTACATCAATAGCAAACAAACCATAGAGATAGAACTTGGAACTACTTTATTGTGCCAAGTTTCAAAGAGCTAGCACAAACCGTGTTTGATTTAGAGTTCCAACTACATGTGTCCATATAGGAGAAAACAGAGTGAAACCTCAAAATAAAAACGGTTACTGCAAACGAACGGTGTAAACTAGAAGAAGGAAATTTGGTGAGCCAAGTGGGATTGGTGTACTGATCATTATCTAAAAGTATCATCAAGATTGGGTGAAAAAACATTTGCTGATATTTCAGGAGATTCGTAGTTTTTTAGAAGCTGGGCATGTCCTTTCAATGAAAGTGATTTTTGCCACTCTCTGCTTTCGGCTACATCAATAGCAAACAAACCATAGAGATAGAACTTGAAACTACTTTATTGTGCCAAGTTTCTAAGAGCTAGCACAAACCATGTTTGATTTAGTGTTCCAACTACATGTGTCCATATAGGAGAAAATAGAGTGAAACCTCAAAATGAAAACGGTTACTGCAATCGAACGGTTTAACATAGAAGAACAAAGTTTGGTGAGCCAAGTGGGACTGGTGTACTGATCATTACCTGAAAGTATCATTAAGATTGGGTGAAAAAAACTTTTGCTGAGATTCCAGGAGATTCGTAGTTTTTTGGAAGCTGGGCAAGCCCTTTCAATGAAAGTGATTTTTTCCAGTGTCTGCTTTTGGCTATATCAATAGCAAACAAACCATAGAGACAGAACTTGGAACTACTTTATTGTGCCAAGTTTTAAACAGCTAGCACAAACCATGCTTGATTTTGAGTTCCAAATACATGTATCCTTATAGGAAAAAACAGTGAAACCACAAAATGAAAACGGTAACTGCAAACGAGCGGTTTAACATAGAAGACCGAAATTTGGTGAGCCAAGTGGGACTGGTGTACTGATCATTACCTGAAACTATCACGAAGATATGGTGAAAAAACATCTGCTGAGATTCCAGGAGATTCGTAGTTTTTTGGAAGCTGGGCAAGCCGTTTCAATGAAAGTGATGTTTGTCAGTCTCTGCTTTGGGCTACAAAATAGCAAACTAACCATAGAGATAGAACTTGGAACTACTTCAATGTGCCAAGTTTCAAAGAGCTAGCACATACCGTTATTGACTTAGAGTTCCAACTACATGTGTTCATATAGGAGAAAAAAGAGTGAAACCTCAAAATGAAAACGGTTACTGCAACCGAATGGTTTAACATAGAAGAAGGAAATATGGTTAAGCCAAGTGAGACTGGTGTACTGATCATTACCTGAAAGTATCATTAAGATTGGTTGAAAAAACTTTTGCTGAGATTCCAGGAGATTCGTAGTTTTTTGAAAGCTGAGCAAGCCCTTTAAATTAAAGTGATTTTTGCCAGTGTCTGCTTTTGGCTACATCAATAGCAAACAAACCATAGAGACAGAACTTAGAACTACTTTATTGTGCCAAGTTTCAAACAGCTAGCACAAACCGTGTTTGATTTTGAGTTCCAACTACATGTATCCATATTAAAAAAAAAAAAAAACAGTGAAACCTCAAAATGAAAACGGTAACTGCAAACGAACGGTTTAATATAGAAGAACGAAATTTGGTGAGCCAAGTGGAACTAGTGAACTGATCATTACCTGAAAGTATCACGATGATTGGGTGAAAAACATTTGATGAGATTCGAGAAGATTCGAAGTTTTTGGAAGCTGGGCAAGCCCTTTCAATGAAAGTGATTTCCATCAGTCTCTGCCTTGGGCTACATCAATAACAAACAAACCATACAGATAGAACTTGGAACTACATTATTGTGCCAAGTTTAAAAGAGCTAGCACAAACAGTGTTTATTTAGAGTTCCAACTACATGTATTTATATGAGAGAAAACAGAGTGCAACCTCAAAATGAAAACGGTTACTGCAAATGAACGGTTTGACCTAGAAGAACGAAATTTGGTGAGCAAAGAAAGATTGGTGTCCTGATCATTACCTGAAAGTATCATCAAGATTGGGTGAAAAAACATTTGTTGTGATTTCAGGAGATTCGTAGTTTTCTGGAAGCTGGCGAAGACATTTCAATGAAAGTGATTTTTGAAAGTCTCTGCTTTGGGCTACATCAATAACAAACAAACCATAGAGAGAGAACTTGGAACTACTTTATTGTGCCAAGTTTCAAAGAGCTTGCAAAAACCGTGTTTGATTTAGAGTTCCAACTACATGTATCCATATAGGAGAAAACAGAGTGAAACCTCAAAATAAAAATGGTTACAGCAAATGAACGGTTTAACCTAGAAGAACAAAATTTGGTGAGCCAAGTGGGACTGGTGTACTGATCATTACCTGAAAGTATCGTCAAGATTGGGTGAAAAAACATTTACTGAGATTCCAAGAGATTCATAGTTTTTTGGAAGCTGGGCAAGCCCTTTCAATGAAAGTGATTTTTGCGATTCTCTGGTTTGGGCTACATCAATAGCAAACAAACCATAGAGATAGAACAAGGAAATACTTTATTGTGCCAAGTTTCAAAGAGCTAGCACAAACCGTGTTTGATTTCAAGTTTTAACTAGTTGTATCCATATAGGAGAAAAGAGAGTGAAACCTCAAAATGAAAACGGTTGCTCTAAACGAACGGTTTAACCTAGAAGAATGAAATTTGGTGAGCCAAGTAAGATTGGTGTCATGATCATTACCTGAAAGTATCATCAAGATTGGGTGAAAAAACATTTGCTGAGATTTCAGGAAATTCTTAGTTTTTTGGAAGCTGGCAAAGCCCTTTCAATGAAAGTGATTTTTGAAAGTCTGCTTTGGCTACACCAATAGCAAATAATACATAGAGATAGAACTTGGAACTACTTTATTGTGCCAAGTTTCAAAGAGCTAGCACAAACCGGTTTGATTTAGAATTCCAACTACATGTATCAATATAGAAGAAAAGAGAGTGAAACCTCAAAATGAAAACGGTTACTGCAAACGAACGGTTTAATTTAGAAGAACAGAATTTGGTGAGCCAAGTAGGAATGGTGTACTGATTATTACCTGAAAGGATCATCAAGATGGGGTGAATAAACAATAGCTGAGATTTCAGGAGATTCGTAGTTTTTTCGATTCTGGGCAAGCCCTTTCAATGAAAGTGATTTTTGCCATTCTCTGCTTTTGGCTACATTAATAGCAAACAAAACATAGAGATAGAACTTGGAACTACTTTATTGTGCCAAGTTTCAAAGAGATAGTACAAACTGTGTTTGATTTAGAGTTCAAACTACATGTATCCATATAGAAGAAAACAGAGTGAAACCTCAAAAAAAAAAAAAGGTTACTGCAAACGAACGGTTTAACCTAGAAAAACGAAATTTTGTGAGCCAAGTGGGACTGGTGTACTGATCATTACCTGAATGTATCATGAACATTGGGTGAAAAAACACTTGTTGAGATTCCAGAAGATTCGTAGTTTTTTGGAAGCTGGGCAAGCACTTTCAATGAAAGTGATTTTTGCCAGTCTCTGCTTTGGGCTACATCAATAGCAAACAAACCATAGAGATAGAACTTGGAACTCCATTATTGTGCCAAGTTTCAAAGAGCTAGCACAAACCGTGTTGTATTTAGAGTTCCAACTACATGTATCCATATAGAAGAAAACAGAGTGAAACCTCAAAATAAAAATGCTTAGTGAAAACGAACTGTTAAACATAAGAGAACGAAATTAGAAGAGCCAAGTCGGTCTGGTGTACTGATCATTACCTGAAGGTATCATGAAGATTGGGTGAAAAAATATTTGCTGAGATTCCAGGAGATTCGTAATTTTTTTGGAAGCTGGGAAAGCCCTTTCAATGAAAGTGTTTTTTGCCAGTCTCTGCTTTGGGCTACATAAATAGCAAACAAACCATAGAGAGAGAACTTGGAACTACTTTATTGGGCCAAGTTTCAAAGAGCTAGAATTTAGATTGATTGATTTAGAGTTCCAACTAAATGTATACATATAGTAGAAAAGAGAGTGAAACCTCAAAATGAAAATGGTTACTGCAAACGAACGGTTTAACCT
>NW_027524654.1:0-29755 GCF_052094955.1 Ictidomys tridecemlineatus
GGTTTCACTCTGTTTTCTCCTATAGGGATACATGTATTTGGAACTCTAAATCAAACACGGTTTGTGCTAGCTCTATGATACTTGACACAATAAAGCAGTTTGAAGTTCTATCTCTATGGTTTGTTTGCTGTTGATGTAGCCCTAAGCAGAGACTGGCGAGAATCACTTTCATGGAAAGGGCCTGCCAAGCTTCCAAAAAACTACGAGTTGCCTGAAATCTCAGCACACACTTTTTCACCCAATCTTGATGAAACTTTCAGGTAATGATCAGTACACCAATCCCACTTGGCTCGCCAAATTTCGTTCTTCTAGGTTAAACCGTTCGTTGGCAGTAACCGGTTTCATTTTGAGGTTTCACTCTGTTTTCTCCTATAGGGATACATGTATTTGGAACTCTAAATCAAACACGGTTTGTGCTAGCTCTTTGAAACTTGACACAATAAAGCAGTTTCAAGTTCTATCTCTATGGTTTGTTTGCTGTTGATGTAGCCCTAAGCAGAGACTGGCGAGAATCACTTTCATGGAATGGGCCTGCCCAGCTCCCAAAAAACTACGAGTTGCCTGAAATCTCAGCACACACTTTTTCACCCAATCTTGATGAAACTTTCAGGTAATGATCAGTACACCAATCCCACTTGGCTCGCCAAATTTCGTTCTTCTAGGTTAAACCGTTCGTTGGCAGTAACCGGTTTCATTTTGAGGTTTCACTCTGTTTTCTCCTATAGGGATACATGTATTTGGAACTCTAAATCAAACACGGTTTGTGCTAGCTCTTTGAAACTTGACACAATAAAGCAGTTTCAAGTTCTATCTCTATGGTTTGTTTGCTGTTGATGTAGCCCTAAGCAGAGACTGGCGAGAATCACTTTCATAGAAAGGGCCTGCCAAGCTTCCAAAAAACTACGAGTTGACTGAAATCTCAGCACACACTTTTTCACCCAATCTTGATGAAACTATCAGGTAATGATCAGTACACCAATCCCACTTGGCTCGCCAAATTTCGTTCTTCTAGTTTAAACCGTTCGTTGGCAGTAACCGTTTTCATTTTGAGTTTTCACTCTGTTTTCTCCTATAGGGATACATGTATTTGGAACTCTAAATCAAACACGGTTTGTGCTAGCTCTTTGAAACTTGACACAATAAAGCCGTTTCAAATTCTATCTCTATGGTTTATTTGCTGTTGATGTAGCCCTAAGCAGAGACTGGCGAGAATCACTTTCATGGAAAGGGCCTGCCAAGCTTCCAAAAAACTACGAGTTGCCTGAAATCTCAGCACACACTTTTTCACCCAATCTTGATGAAACTTTCAGGTAATGATCAGTACATCAATCCCACTTGGCTCGCCAAATTTCGTTCTTCTAGGTTAAACCGTTCGTTGGCAGTAACCGGTTTCATTTTGAGGTTTCACTCTGTTTTCTCCTATAGGGATACATGTATTTGGAACTCTAAATCAAACACGGTTTGTGCTAGCTCTTTGAAACTTGACACAATAAAGCAGTTTCAAGTTCTATCTCTATGGTTTGTTTGCTGTTGATGTAGCCCTAAGCAGAGACTGGCGAGAATCACTTTCATGGAAAGACCCTGCCAAGCTTCCAAAAAACTACGAGTTGCCTGAAATCTCAGCACACACTTTTTCACCCAATCTTGATGAAACTTTCAGGTAATGATCAGTACACCAATCCCACTTGGCTCGCCAAATTTCGTTCTTCTAGGTTAAACCGTTCGTTGGCAGTAACCGGTTTCATTTTGAGGTTTCACTCTGTTTTCTCCTATAGGGATACATGTATTTGGAACTCTAAATCAAACACGGTTTGTGCTAGCTCTTTGAAACTTGACACAATAAAGCAGTTTCATGTTCTATATCTATGGTTTGTTTGCTGTTGATGTAGCCCTAAGCACAGACTGGCGAGAATCACTTTCATGGAAAGGGCCTGCCAAGCTTCCAAAAAACTACGAGTTGACTGAAATCTCAGCACACACTTTTTCACCCAATATTGATGAAACTATCAGGTAATGATCAGTACACCAATCCCACTTGGCTCGCCAAATTTCGTTCTTCTAGGTTAAACTGTTCGTTGGCAGTAACCGGTTTCATTTTGAGGTTTCACTCTGTTTTCCTCCTATAGGGATACATGTATTTGGAACTCTAAATCAAACACGGTTTGTGCTAGCTCTTTGAAACTTGACACAATAAAGCAGTTTCAAGTTCTATCTCTATGGTTTGTTTGCTGTTGATGTAGCCCTAAGCAGAGACTGGCGAGAATCACTTTCATGGAAAGGGCCTGCCCAGCTCCCAAAAAACTACGAGTTGCCTGAAATCTCAGCACACACTTTTTCACCCAATCTTGATGAAACTTTCAGGTAATGATCAGTACACCAATCCCACTTGGCTCGCCAAATTTCGTTCTTCTAGGTTAAACCGTTCGTTGGCAGTAACCGGTTTCATTTTGAGGTTTCACTCTGTTTTCTCCTATAGGGATACATGTATTTGGAACTCTAAATCAAACACGGTTTGTGCTAGCTCTTTGAAACTTGACACAATAAAGCCGTTTCAAGTTCTATCTCTATGGTTTGTTTGCTGTTGATGTAGCCCTAAGCAGAGACTGGCGAGAATCACTTTCATGGAAAGGGCCTGCCAAGCTTCCAAAAAACTACGAGTTGCCTGAAATTTCAGCACACAGTTTTTCACCCAATCTTGATGAATCTTTCAGGTAATGATCAGTACACCAATCCCACTTGGATCGCCAAATTTCGTTCTTCTAGGTTAAACCGTTCATTGGCAGTAACCGGTTTCATTTTGAGGTTTCACTCTGTTTTCTCCTATAGGGATACATGTATTTGGAACTCTAAATCAAACACGGTTTTTGCTAGCTCTTTGAAACTTGACACAATAAAGCAGTTTCAAGTTCTATCTCTATGGTTTGTTTGCTGTTGATGTAACCCTAAGCAGAGACTGGCGAGAATCACTTTCATGGAAAGGGCCTGCCAAGCTTCCAAAAAACTACGAGTTGCCTGAAATCTCAGCACACACTTTTTCACCCAATCTTGATGAAACTTTCAGGTAATGATCAGTACACCAATCCCACTTGGCTCGCCAAATTTCGTTCTTCTAGGTTAAACCATTCGTTGGCAGTAACCGGTTTCATTTTGAGGTTTCACTCTGTTTTCTCCTATAGGGATACATGTATTTGGAACTCTAAATCAAACACGGTTTGTGCTAGCTCTTTGAAACTTGACACAATAAAGCCGTTTCAAGTTCTATCTCTATGGTTTGTTTGCTGTTGATGTAGCCCTAAGCAGAGACTGGCGAGAATCACTTTCATGGAAAGGGCCTGCCAAGCTTCCAAAAAACTACGAGTTGCCTGAAATCTCAGCACACACTTTTTCACCCAATCTTGATGAAACTTTCAGGTAATGATCAGTACACCAATCCCACTTGGCTCACCAAATTTCGTTCTTCTAGGTTAAACCGTTCGTTGGCAGTAACCGGTTTCATTTTGAGGTTTCACTCTGTTTTCTCCTATAGGGATACATGTATTTGGAACTCTAAATCAAACACGGTTTGTGCTAGCTCTTTGAAACTTGACACAATAAAGCAGTTTCAAGTTCTCTCTCTATGGTTTTTTTGATGTTGATGTAGCCCTAAGCAGAGACTGGCGAGAATCACTTTCATGGAAAGGGCCTGCCAAGCTTCCAAAAAACTACGAGTTGCCTGAAATCTCAGCACACACTTTTTCACTCAATCTTGATGAAAGTTTCAGGTAATGATCAGTACACCAATCCCACTTGGCTCGCCAAATTTCGTTCTTCTAGGTTAAACCGTTCGTTGGCAGTAACCGGTTTCATTTTGAGGTTTCACTCTGTTTTTTCCTATAGGGATACATGTATTTGGAACTCTAAATCAAACACGGTTTGTGCTAGCTCTTTGAAACTTGACACAATAAAGCAGTTTCAAGTTCTATCTCTATGGTTTGTTTGCTGTTGATGTAGCCCTAAGCAGAGACTGGCGAGAATCACTTTCATGGAAAGGGCCTGCCAAGCTTCCAAAAAACTACGAGTTGCCTGAAATCTCAGCACACACTTTTTCACCCAATCTTGATGAAACTTTCAGGTAATGATCAGTACACCAATCCCACTTGGCTCGCCACATTTCGTTCTTCTAGGTTAAACCGTTCGTTGGCAGTAACCGGTTTCATTTTGAGGTTTCACTCTGTTTTCTCCTATAGGGATACATGTATTTGGAACTCTAAATCAAACACGGTTTGTGCTAGCTCTATGATACTTGACACAATAAAGCAGTTTGAAGTTCTATCTCTATGGTTTGTTTGCTGTTGATGTAGCCCTAAGCAGAGACTGGCGAGAATCACTTTCATGGAAAGGGCCTGCCAAGCTTCCAAAAAAACTACGAGTTGCCTGAAATCTCAGCACACACTTTTTCACCCAATCTTGATGAAACTTTCAGGTAATGATCAGTACACCAATCCCACTTGGCTCGCCAAATTTCGTTCTTCTAGGTTAAACCGTTCGTTGGCAGTAACCGGTTTCATTTTGAGGTTTCACTCTGTTTTCTCCTATAGGGATACATGTATTAGGAACTCTAAATCAAACACGGTTTGTGCTAGCTCTTTGAAACTTGACACAATAAAGCATTTTCAAGTTCTATCTCTATGGTTTGTTTGCTGTTGATGTAGCCCTAAGCAGAGACTGGCGAGAATCACTTTCATGGAAAGGGCCTGCCCAGCTCCCAAAAAACTACGAGTTGCCTGAAATCTCAGCACACACTTTTTCACCCAATCTTGATGAAACTTTCAGGTAATGATCAGTACACCAATCCCACTTGGCTCGCCAAATTTCGTTCTTCTAGGTTAAACCGTTCGTTGGCAGTAACCGGTTTCATTTTGAGGTTTCACTCTGTTTTCTCCTATAGGGATACATGTATTTGGAACTCTAAATCAAACACGGTTTGTGCTAGCTCTTTGAAACTTGACACAATAAAGCAGTTTCAAGTTCTATCTCTATGGTTTGTTTGCTGTTGATGTAGCCCTAAGCAGAGACTGGCGAGAATCACTTTCATAGAAAGGGCCTGCCAAGCTTCCAAAAAACTACGAGTTGACTGAAATCTCAGCACACACTTTTTCACCCAATCTTGATGAAACTATCAGGTAATGATCAGTACACCAATCCCACTTGGCTCGCCAAATTTCGTTCTTCTAGTTTAAACCGTTCGTTGGCAGTAACCGTTTTCATTTTGAGTTTTCACTCTGTTTTCTCCTATAGGGATACATGTATTTGGAACTCTAAATCAAACACGGTTTGTGCTAGCTCTTTGAAACTTGACACAATAAAGCCGTTTCAAATTCTATCTCTATGGTTTGTTTGCTGTTGATGTAGCCCTAAGCAGAGACTGGCGAGAATCACTTTCATGGAAAGGGCCTGCCAAGCTTCCAAAAAACTACGAGTTGCCTGAAATCTCAGCACACACTTTTTCACCCAATCTTGATGAAACTTTCAGGTAATGATCAGTACATCAATCCCACTTGGCTCGCCAAATTTCGTTCTTCTAGGTTAAACCGTTCGTTGGCAGTAACCGGTTTCATTTTGAGGTTTCACTCTGTTTTCTCCTATAGGGATACATGTATTTGGAACTCTAAATCAAACACGGTTTGTGCTAGCTCTTTGAAACTTGACTCAATAAAGCAGTTTCAAGTTCTATCTCTATGGTTTGTTTGCTGTTGATGTAGCCCTAAGCAGAGACTGGCGAGAATCACTTTCATGGAAAGACCCTGCCAAGCTTCCAAAAAACTACGAGTTGCCTGAAATCTCAGCACACACTTTTTCACCCAATCTTGATGAAACTTTCAGGTAATGATCAGTACACCAATCCCACTTGGCTCGCCAAATTTCGTTCTTCTAGGTTAAACCGTTCGTTGGCAGTAACCGGTTTCATTTTGAGGTTTCACTCTGTTTTCTCCTATAGGGATACATGTATTTGGAACTCTAAATCAAACACGGTTTGTGCTAGCTCTTTGAAACTTGACACAATAAAGCAGTTTCATGTTCTATATCTATGGTTTGTTTGCTGTTGATGTAGCCCTAAGCACAGACTGGCGAGAATCACTTTCATGGAAAGGGCCTGCCAAGCTTCCAAAAAACTACGAGTTGACTGAAATCTCAGCACACACTTTTTCACCCAATATTGATGAAACTATCAGGTAATGATCAGTACACCAATCCCACTTGGCTCGCCAAATTTCGTTCTTCTAGGTTAAACCGTTCGTTGGCAGTAACCGGTTTCATTTTGAGGTTTCACTCTGTTTTCTCCTATAGGGATACATGTATTTGGAACTCTAAATCAAACACGGTTTGTGCTAGCTCTTTGAAACTTGACACAATAAAGCAGTTTCATGTTCTATATCTATGGTTTGTTTGCTGTTGATGTAGCCCTAAGCACAGACTGGCGAGAATCACTTTCATGGAAAGGGCCTGCCAAGCTTCCAAAAAACTACGAGTTGACTGAAATCTCAGCACACACTTTTTCACCCAATATTGATGAAACTATCAGGTAATGATCAGTACACCAATCCCACTTGGCTCGCCAAATTTCGTTCTTCTAGGTTAAACTGTTCGTTGGCAGTAACCGGTTTCATTTTGAGGTTTCACTCTGTTTTCTCCTATAGGGATACATGTATTTGGAACTCTAAATCAAACACGGTTTGTGCTAGCTCTTTGAAACTTGACACAATAAAGCAGTTTCAAGTTCTATCTCTATGGTTTGTTTGCTGTTGATGTAGCCCTAAGCAGAGACTGGCGAGAATCACTTTCATGGAAAGGGCCTGCCCAGCTCCCAAAAAACTACGAGTTGCCTGAAATCTCAGCACACACTTTTTCACCCAATCTTGATGAAACTTTCAGGTAATGATCAGTACACCAATCCCACTTGGCTCGCCAAATTTCGTTCTTCTAGGTTAAACCGTTCGTTGGCAGTAACCGGTTTCATTTTGAGGTTTCACTCTGTTTTCTCCTATAGGGATACATGTATTTGGAACTCTAAATCAAACACGGTTTGTGCTAGCTCTTTGAAACTTGACACAATAAAGCCGTTTCAAGTTCTATCTCTATGGTTTGTTTGCTGTTGATGTAGCCCTAAGCAGAGACTGGCGAGAATCACTTTCATGGAAAGGGCCTGCCAAGCTTCCAAAAAACTACGAGTTGCCTGAAATTTCAGCACACAGTTTTTCACCCAATCTTGATGAATCTTTCAGGTAATGATCAGTACACCAATCCCACTTGGATCGCCAAATTTCGTTCTTCTAGGTTAAACCGTTCATTGGCAGTAACCGGTTTCATTTTGAGGTTTCACTCTGTTTTCTCCTATAGGGATACATGTATTTGGAACTCTAAATCAAACACGGTTTTTGCTAGCTCTTTGAAACTTGACACAATAAAGCAGTTTCAAGTTCTATCTCTATGGTTTGTTTGCTGTTGATGTAACCCTAAGCAGAGACTGGCGAGAATCACTTTCATGGAAAGGGCCTGCCAAGCTTCCAAAAAACTACGAGTTGCCTGAAATCTCAGCACACACTTTTTCACCCAATCTTGATGAAACTTTCAGGTAATGATCAGTACACCAATCCCACTTGGCTCGCCAAATTTCGTTCTTCTAGGTTAAACCATTCGTTGGCAGTAACCGGTTTCATTTTGAGGTTTCACTCTGTTTTCTCCTATAGGGATACATGTATTTGGAACTCTAAATCAAACACGGTTTGTGCTAGCTCTTTGAAACTTGACACAATAAAGCCGTTTCAAGTTCTATCTCTATGGTTTGTTTGCTGTTGATGTAGCCCTAAGCAGAGACTGGCGAGAATCACTTTCATGGAAAGGGCCTGCCAAGCTTCCAAAAAACTACGAGTTGCCTGAAATCTCAGCACACACTTTTTCACCCAATCTTGATGAAACTTTCAGGTAATGATCAGTACACCAATCCCACTTGGCTCACCAAATTTCGTTCTTCTAGGTTAAACCGTTCGTTGGCAGTAACCGGTTTCATTTTGAGGTTTCACTCTGTTTTCTCCTATAGGGATACATGTATTTGGAACTCTAAATCAAACACGGTTTGTGCTAGCTCTTTGAAACTTGACACAATAAAGCAGTTTCAAGTTCTCTCTCTATGGTTTTTTTGATGTTGATGTAGCCCTAAGCAGAGACTGGCGAGAATCACTTTCATGGAAAGGGCCTGCCAAGCTTCCAAAAAACTACGAGTTGCCTGAAATCTCAGCACACACTTTTTCACTCAATCTTGATGAAAGTTTCAGGTAATGATCAGTACACCAATCCCACTTGGCTCGCCAAATTTCGTTCTTCTAGGTTAAACCGTTCGTTGGCAGTAACCGGTTTCATTTTGAGGTTTCACTCTGTTTTTTCCTATAGGGATACATGTATTTGGAACTCTAAATCAAACACGGTTTGTGCTAGCTCTTTGAAACTTGACACAATAAAGCAGTTTCAAGTTCTATCTCTATGGTTTGTTTGCTGTTGATGTAGCCCTAAGCAGAGACTGGCGAGAATCACTTTCATGGAAAGGGCCTGCCAAGCTTCCAAAAAACTACGAGTTGCCTGAAATCTCAGCACACACTTTTTCACCCAATCTTGATGAAACTTTCAGGTAATGATCAGTACACCAATCCCACTTGGCTCGCCACATTTCGTTCTTCTAGGTTAAACCGTTCGTTGGCAGTAACCGGTTTCATTTTGAGGTTTCACTCTGTTTTCTCCTATAGGGATACATGTATTTGGAACTCTAAATCAAACACGGTTTGTGCTAGCTCTATGATACTTGACACAATAAAGCAGTTTGAAGTTCTATCTCTATGGTTTGTTTGCTGTTGATGTAGCCCTAAGCAGAGACTGGCGAGAATCACTTTCATGGAAAGGGCCTGCCAAGCTTCCAAAAAACTACGAGTTGCCTGAAATCTCAGCACACACTTTTTCACCCAATCTTGATGAAACTTTCAGGTAATGATCAGTACACCAATCCCACTTGGCTCGCCAAATTTCGTTCTTCTAGGTTAAACCGTTCGTTGGCAGTAACCGGTTTCATTTTGAGGTTTCACTCTGTTTTCTCCTATAGGGATACATGTATTAGGAACTCTAAATCAAACACGGTTTGTGCTAGCTCTTTGAAACTTGACACAATAAAGCATTTTCAAGTTCTATCTCTATGGTTTGTTTGCTGTTGATGTAGCCCTAAGCAGAGACTGGCGAGAATCACTTTCATGGAAAGGGCCTGCCCAGCTCCCAAAAAACTACGAGTTGCCTGAAATCTCAGCACACACTTTTTCACCCAATCTTGATGAAACTTTCAGGTAATGATCAGTACACCAATCCCACTTGGCTCGCCAAATTTCGTTCTTCTAGGTTAAACCGTTCGTTGGCAGTAACCGGTTTCATTTTGAGGTTTCACTCTGTTTTCTCCTATAGGGATACATGTATTTGGAACTCTAAATCAAACACGGTTTGTGCTAGCTCTTTGAAACTTGACACAATAAAGCAGTTTCAAGTTCTATCTCTATGGTTTGTTTGCTGTTGATGTAGCCCTAAGCAGAGACTGGCGAGAATCACTTTCATAGAAAGGGCCTGCCAAGCTTCCAAAAAACTACGAGTTGACTGAAATCTCAGCACACACTTTTTCACCCAATCTTGATGAAACTATCAGGTAATGATCAGTACACCAATCCCACTTGGCTCGCCAAATTTCGTTCTTCTAGTTTAAACCGTTCGTTGGCAGTAACCGTTTTCATTTTGAGTTTTCACTCTGTTTTCTCCTATAGGGATACATGTATTTGGAACTCTAAATCAAACACGGTTTGTGCTAGCTCTTTGAAACTTGACACAATAAAGCCGTTTCAAATTCTATCTCTATGGTTTGTTTGCTGTTGATGTAGCCCTAAGCAGAGACTGGCGAGAATCACTTTCATGGAAAGGGCCTGCCAAGCTTCCAAAAAACTACGAGTTGCCTGAAATCTCAGCACACACTTTTTCACCCAATCTTGATGAAACTTTCAGGTAATGATCAGTACATCAATCCCACTTGGCTCGCCAAATTTCGTTCTTCTAGGTTAAACCGTTCGTTGGCAGTAACCGGTTTCATTTTGAGGTTTCACTCTGTTTTCTCCTATAGGGATACATGTATTTGGAACTCTAAATCAAACACGGTTTGTGCTAGCTCTTTGAAACTTGACTCAATAAAGCAGTTTCAAGTTCTATCTCTATGGTTTGTTTGCTGTTGATGTAGCCCTAAGCAGAGACTGGCGAGAATCACTTTCATGGAAAGACCCTGCCAAGCTTCCAAAAAACTACGAGTTGCCTGAAATCTCAGCACACACTTTTTCACCCAATCTTGATGAAACTTTCAGGTAATGATCAGTACACCAATCCCACTTGGCTCGCCAAATTTCGTTCTTCTAGGTTAAACCGTTCGTTGGCAGTAACCGGTTTCATTTTGAGGTTTCACTCTGTTTTCTCCTATAGGGATACATGTATTTGGAACTCTAAATCAAACACGGTTTGTGCTAGCTCTTTGAAACTTGACACAATAAAGCAGTTTCATGTTCTATATCTATGGTTTGTTTGCTGTTGATGTAGCCCTAAGCACAGACTGGCGAGAATCACTTTCATGGAAAGGGCCTGCCAAGCTTCCAAAAAACTACGAGTTGACTGAAATCTCAGCACACACTTTTTCACCCAATATTGATGAAACTATCAGGTAATGATCAGTACACCAATCCCACTTGGCTCGCCAAATTTCGTTCTTCTAGGTTAAACCGTTCGTTGGCAGTAACCGGTTTCATTTTGAGGTTTCACTCTGTTTTCTCCTATAGGGATACATGTATTTGGAACTCTAAATCAAACACGGTTTGTGCTAGCTCTTTGAAACTTGACACAATAAAGCAGTTTCATGTTCTATATCTATGGTTTGTTTGCTGTTGATGTAGCCCTAAGCACAGACTGGCGAGAATCACTTTCATGGAAAGGGCCTGCCAAGCTTCCAAAAAACTACGAGTTGACTGAAATCTCAGCACACACTTTTTCACCCAATATTGATGAAACTATCAGGTAATGATCAGTACACCAATCCCACTTGGCTCGCCAAATTTCGTTCTTCTAGGTTAAACTGTTCGTTGGCAGTAACCGGTTTCATTTTGAGGTTTCACTCTGTTTTCTCCTATAGGGATACATGTATTTGGAACTCTAAATCAAACACGGTTTGTGCTAGCTCTTTGAAACTTGACACAATAAAGCAGTTTCAAGTTCTATCTCTATGGTTTGTTTGCTGTTGATGTAGCCCTAAGCAGAGACTGGCGAGAATCACTTTCATGGAAAGGGCCTGCCCAGCTCCCAAAAAACTACGAGTTGCCTGAAATCTCAGCACACACTTTTTCACCCAATCTTGATGAAACTTTCAGGTAATGATCAGTACACCAATCCCACTTGGCTCGCCAAATTTCGTTCTTCTAGGTTAAACCGTTCGTTGGCAGTAACCGGTTTCATTTTGAGGTTTCACTCTGTTTTCTCCTATAGGGATACATGTATTTGGAACTCTAAATCAAACACGGTTTGTGCTAGCTCTTTGAAACTTGACACAATAAAGCCGTTTCAAGTTCTATCTCTATGGTTTGTTTGCTGTTGATGTAGCCCTAAGCAGAGACTGGCGAGAATCACTTTCATGGAAAGGGCCTGCCAAGCTTCCAAAAAACTACGAGTTGCCTGAAATTTCAGCACACAGTTTTTCACCCAATCTTGATGAATCTTTCAGGTAATGATCAGTACACCAATCCCACTTGGATCGCCAAATTTCGTTCTTCTAGGTTAAACCGTTCATTGGCAGTAAACCGGTTTCATTTTGAGGTTTCACTCTGTTTTCTCCTATAGGGATACATGTATTTGGAACTCTAAATCAAACACGGTTTTTGCTAGCTCTTTGAAACTTGACACAATAAAGCAGTTTCAAGTTCTATCTCTATGGTTTGTTTGCTGTTGATGTAACCCTAAGCAGAGACTGGCGAGAATCACTTTCATGGAAAGGGCCTGCCAAGCTTCCAAAAAACTACGAGTTGCCTGAAATCTCAGCACACACTTTTTCACCCAATCTTGATGAAACTTTCAGGTAATGATCAGTACACCAATCCCACTTGGCTCGCCAAATTTCGTTCTTCTAGGTTAAACCATTCGTTGGCAGTAACCGGTTTCATTTTGAGGTTTCACTCTGTTTTCTCCTATAGGGATACATGTATTTGGAACTCTAAATCAAACACGGTTTGTGCTAGCTCTTTGAAACTTGACACAATAAAGCCGTTTCAAGTTCTATCTCTATGGTTTGTTTGCTGTTGATGTAGCCCTAAGCAGAGACTGGCGAGAATCACTTTCATGGAAAGGGCCTGCCAAGCTTCCAAAAAACTACGAGTTGCCTGAAATCTCAGCACACACTTTTTCACCCAATCTTGATGAAACTTTCAGGTAATGATCAGTACACCAATCCCACTTGGCTCACCAAATTTCGTTCTTCTAGGTTAAACCGTTCGTTGGCAGTAACCGGTTTCATTTTGAGGTTTCACTCTGTTTTCTCCTATAGGGATACATGTATTTGGAACTCTAAATCAAACACGGTTTGTGCTAGCTCTTTGAAACTTGACACAATAAAGCAGTTTCAAGTTCTCTCTCTATGGTTTTTTTTGATGTTGATGTAGCCCTAAGCAGAGACTGGCGAGAATCACTTTCATGGAAAGGGCCTGCCAAGCTTCCAAAAAACTACGAGTTGCCTGAAATCTCAGCACACACTTTTTCACTCAATCTTGATGAAAGTTTCAGGTAATGATCAGTACACCAATCCCACTTGGCTCGCCAAATTTCGTTCTTCTAGGTTAAAACCGTTCGTTGGCAGTAACCGGTTTCATTTTGAGGTTTCACTCTGTTTTTTCCTATAGGGATACATGTATTTGGAACTCTAAATCAAACACGGTTTGTGCTAGCTCTTTGAAACTTGACACAATAAAGCAGTTTCAAGTTCTATCTCTATGGTTTGTTTGCTGTTGATGTAGCCCTAAGCAGAGACTGGCGAGAATCACTTTCATGGAAAGGGCCTGCCAAGCTTCCAAAAAACTACGAGTTGCCTGAAATCTCAGCACACACTTTTTCACCCAATCTTGATGAAACTTTCAGGTAATGATCAGTACACCAATCCCACTTGGCTCGCCACATTTCGTTCTTCTAGGTTAAACCGTTCGTTGGCAGTAACCGGTTTCATTTTGAGGTTTCACTCTGTTTTCTCCTATAGGGATACATGTATTTGGAACTCTAAATCAAACACGGTTTGTGCTAGCTCTATGATACTTGACACAATAAAGCAGTTTGAAGTTCTATCTCTATGGTTTGTTTGCTGTTGATGTAGCCCTAAGCAGAGACTGGCGAGAATCACTTTCATGGAAAGGGCCTGCCAAGCTTCCAAAAAACTACGAGTTGCCTGAAATCTCAGCACACACTTTTTCACCCAATCTTGATGAAACTTTCAGGTAATGATCAGTACACCAATCCCACTTGGCTCGCCAAATTTCGTTCTTCTAGGTTAAACCGTTCGTTGGCAGTAACCGGTTTCATTTTGAGGTTTCACTCTGTTTTCTCCTATAGGGATACATGTATTAGGAACTCTAAATCAAACACGGTTTGTGCTAGCTCTTTGAAACTTGACACAATAAAGCATTTTCAAGTTCTATCTCTATGGTTTGTTTGCTGTTGATGTAGCCCTAAGCAGAGACTGGCGAGAATCACTTTCATGGAAAGGGCCTGCCCAGCTCCCAAAAAACTACGAGTTGCCTGAAATCTCAGCACACACTTTTTCACCCAATCTTGATGAAACTTTCAGGTAATGATCAGTACACCAATCCCACTTGGCTCGCCAAATTTCGTTCTTCTAGGTTAAACCGTTCGTTGGCAGTAACCGGTTTCATTTTGAGGTTTCACTCTGTTTTCTCCTATAGGGATACATGTATTTGGAACTCTAAATCAAACACGGTTTGTGCTAGCTCTTTGAAACTTGACACAATAAAGCAGTTTCAAGTTCTATCTCTATGGTTTGTTTGCTGTTGATGTAGCCCTAAGCAGAGACTGGCGAGAATCACTTTCATAGAAAGGGCCTGCCAAGCTTCCAAAAAACTACGAGTTGACTGAAATCTCAGCACACACTTTTTCACCCAATCTTGATGAAACTATCAGGTAATGATCAGTACACCAATCCCACTTGGCTCGCCAAATTTCGTTCTTCTAGTTTAAACCGTTCGTTGGCAGTAACCGTTTTCATTTTGAGTTTTCACTCTGTTTTCTCCTATAGGGATACATGTATTTGGAACTCTAAATCAAACACGGTTTGTGCTAGCTCTTTGAAACTTGACACAATAAAGCCGTTTCAAATTCTATCTCTATGGTTTGTTTGCTGTTGATGTAGCCCTAAGCAGAGACTGGCGAGAATCACTTTCATGGAAAGGGCCTGCCAAGCTTCCAAAAAACTACGAGTTGCCTGAAATCTCAGCACACACTTTTTCACCCAATCTTGATGAAACTTTCAGGTAATGATCAGTACATCAATCCCACTTGGCTCGCCAAATTTCGTTCTTCTAGGTTAAACCGTTCGTTGGCAGTAACCGGTTTCATTTTGAGGTTTCACTCTGTTTTCTCCTATAGGGATACATGTATTTGGAACTCTAAATCAAACACGGTTTGTGCTAGCTCTTTGAAACTTGACTCAATAAAGCAGTTTCAAGTTCTATCTCTATGGTTTGTTTGCTGTTGATGTAGCCCTAAGCAGAGACTGGCGAGAATCACTTTCATGGAAAGACCCTGCCAAGCTTCCAAAAAACTACGAGTTGCCTGAAATCTCAGCACACACTTTTTCACCCAATCTTGATGAAACTTTCAGGTAATGATCAGTACACCAATCCCACTTGGCTCGCCAAATTTCGTTCTTCTAGGTTAAACCGTTCGTTGGCAGTAACCGGTTTCATTTTGAGGTTTCACTCTGTTTTCTCCTATAGGGATACATGTATTTGGAACTCTAAATCAAACACGGTTTGTGCTAGCTCTTTGAAACTTGACACAATAAAGCAGTTTCATGTTCTATATCTATGGTTTGTTTGCTGTTGATGTAGCCCTAAGCACAGACTGGCGAGAATCACTTTCATGGAAAGGGCCTGCCAAGCTTCCAAAAAACTACGAGTTGACTGAAATCTCAGCACACACTTTTTCACCCAATATTGATGAAACTATCAGGTAATGTTCAGTACACCAATCCCACTTGGCTCGCCAAATTTCGTTCTTCTAGGTTAAACTGTTCGTTGGCAGTAACCGGTTTCATTTTGAGGTTTCACTCTGTTTTATCCTATAGGGATACATGTATTTGGAACTCTAAATCAAACACGATTTGTGCTAGCTCTTTGAAACTTGACACAATAAAGCAGTTTCAAGTTCTATCTCTATGGTTTGTTTGCTGTTGATGTAGCCCTAAGCAGAGACTGGCGAGAATCACTTTCATGGAAAGGGCCTGCCAAGCTTCCAATAAACTACGAGTTGCCTGAAATCTCAGCACACACTTTTTCACCCAATCTTGATGAAACTTTCAGGTAATGATCAGTACACCAATCCCACTTGGCTCGCCAAATTTCGTTCTTCTAGGTTAAACCGTTCGTTGGCAGTAACCGGTATCATTTTGAGGTTTCACTCTGTTTTCTCCTATAGAAATACATGTATTTGGAAGTCTAAATCAAACACGATTTGTGCTAGCTCTTTGAAACTTAACACAATAAAGCATTTCAAGTTCTATCTCTATGGTTTGTTTGCTGTTGATGTAGCCCTAAGCAGAGACTGGCGAGAATCACTTACATGGAAAGGGCCTGCCAAGCTTCCAAAAAACTATGAGTTGCCTGAAATCTCAGCACACACTTTTTCACCCAATCTTGATGAAACTTTCAGGTAATGATCAGTACACCAATCCCAATTAGCTCGCCAAATTTCGTTCTTCTAGGTTAAACCGTTCGTTGGCAGTAACCGGTTTCATTTTGAGGTTTCACTCTGTTTTCTCCTATAGGGATACATGTATTTGGAACTCTAAATCAAACACGGTTTGTGCTAGCTCTTTGAAACTTGACACAATAAAGCAGTTTGAAGTTCTATCTCTATGGTTTGTTTGCTGTTGATGTAGCCCTAAGCAGAGACTGGCGAGAATCACTTTCATGGAAAGGGCCTGCCAAGCTTCCAAAAAACTACGAGTTGCCTGAAATCTCAGCAGACACTTTTTCACCCAATCTTGATGAAACTTTCAGGTATTGATTAGTACACCAATCCCACTTGGCTCGCCAAATTTCGTTCTTCTAGGTTAAACCGTTCGTTGGCAGTAACCGGTTTCATTTTGAGGTTTCAATCTGTTTTCTCCTATAGGGATACATGTATTTGGAACTCTAAATCAAACACGGTTTGTGCTAGCTCTTTGAAACTTGACACAATAAAGCAGTTTCAAGTTCTATCTCTATGGTTTGTTTGCTGTTGATGTAGCCCTAAGCAGAGACTGGCGAGAATCACTTTCATGGAAAGGGCCTGCCAAGCTTCCAAAAAACTACGAGTTGCCTGAAATCTCAGCACACACTTTTTCACCCAATCTTGATGAAACTTTCAGGTAATGATCAGTACACCAATCCCACTTAGCTCGCCAAATTTCGTTCTTCTAGTTTAAACCGTTCGTTGGCAGTAACCGGTTTCATTTTGAGGTTTCACTCTGTTTTCTCCTATACGGATACATGTATTTGGAACTCTAAATCAAACAATGTTTTTTGCTAGCTCTTTGAAACTTGACACAATAAAGCCGTTTCAAGTTCTATCTCTATGGTTTGTTTGCTGTTGATGTAGCCCTAAGCAGAGACTGGCGAGAATCACCTTCATGGAAAGGGCCTGCCAAGCTTTCAAAAAACTACGAGTTGCCTGAAATCTCAGCACAAACTTTTTCACCCAATCTTGATGAAACTTTCAGGTAATGATCAGTACACCAATCCCACTTGGCTCGCCAAATTTCGTTCTTCTAGGTTAAACCGTTCGTTGGCAGTAACCGGTTTCATTTTGAGGTTTCACTCTGTTTTCTCCTATAGGGATACATGTATTTGGAACTCTAAATCAAAGACTGTTTGTGCTAGCTCTTTGAAACTTGACACAATAAAGAGGTTTCAAGTTCTATCTCTATGGTTTGTTTGCTGTTGATGTAGCCCTAAGCAGAGACTGGCGAGAATCACTATCATAAAAAGGGCCTGCCAAGCTTCCAAAAAACGACGAGTTGCCTGAAATCTCAGCACACACTTTTTCACCCAATCTTGATGAAACTTTCAGGTAATGATCAGTACACCAATCCCACTTGGCTCGCCAAATTTCGTTCTTCTAGGTTAAACCGTTCGTTGGCAGTAACCGGTTTCATTTTGAGGTTTCACTCTGTTTTCTCCTATAGGGATACATGTATTTGGAACTCTAAATCAAACACGGTTTGTGCTAGCTCTTTGAAACTTGACACAATAAAGCAGTTTCAAGTTCTATCTCTATGGTTTGTTTGCTGTTGATGTAGCCCTAAGCAGAGACTGGAGAGAATCACTTTCATGGAAAGGGCCTGCCAAGCTTCCATAAAACTACGAGTTGCCTGAAATCTCAGCACACACTTTTTCACCCAATCTTGATGAAACTTTCAGGTAATGATCAGTACACCAATCCCACTTGGCTCGCCAAATTTCGTTCTTCTAGGTTAAACCGTTCGTTGGCAGTAACCGGTATCATTTTGAGGTTTCACTCTGTTTTCTCCTATAGAAATACATGTATTTGGAAGTCTAAATCAAACACGGTTTGTGCTAGCTCTTTGAAACTTAACACAATAAAGCATTTCAAGTTCTATCTCTATGGTTTGTTTGCTGTTGATGTAGCCCTAAGCAGAGACTGGCGAGAATCACTTACATGGAAAGGGCCTGCCAAGCTTCCAAAAAACTATGAGTTGCCTGAAATCTCAGCACACACTTTTTCACCCAATCTTGATGAAACTTTCAGGTAATGATCAGTACACCAATCCCACTTAGCTCGCCAAATTTCGTTCTTCTAGTTTAAACCGTTCGTTGGCAGTAACCGGTTTCATTTTGAGGTTTCACTCTGTTTTCTCCTATACGGATACATGTATTTGGAACTCTAAATCAAACAATGTTTGTGCTAGCTCTTTGAAACTTGACACAATAAAGCCGTTTCAAGTTCTATCTCTATGGTTTGTTTGCTGTTGATGTAGCCCTAAGCAGAGACTGGCGAGAATCACCTTCATGGAAAGGGCCTGCCAAGCTTTCAAAAAACTACGAGTTGCCTGAAATCTCAGCACAAACTTTTTCACCCAATCTTGATGAAACTTTCAGGTAATGATCAGTACACCAATCCCACTTGGCTCGCCAAATTTCGTTCTTCTAGGTTAAACCGTTCGTTGGCAGTAACCGGTTTCATTTTGAGGTTTCACTCTGTTTTCTCCTATAGGGATACATGTATTTGGAACTCTAAATCAAAGACTGTTTGTGCTAGCTCTTTGAAACTTGACACAATAAAGAGGTTTCAAGTTCTATCTCTATGGTTTGTTTGCTGTTGATGTAGCCCTAAGCAGAGACTGGCGAGAATCACTATCATAAAAAGGGCCTGCCAAGCTTCCAAAAAACGACGAGTTGCCTGAAATCTCAGCACACACTTTTTCACCCAATCTTGATGAAACTTTCAGGTAATGATCAGTACACCAATCCCACTTGGCTCGCCAAATTTCGTTCTTCTAGGTTAAACCGTTCGTTGGCAGTAACCGGTTTCATTTTGAGGTTTCACTCTGTTTTCTCCTATAGGGATACATGTATTTGGAACTCTAAATCAAACACGGTTTGTGCTAGCTCTTTGAAACTTGACACAATAAAGCAGTTTCAAGTTCTATCTCTATGGTTTGTTTGCTGTTGATGTAGCCCTAAGCAGAGACTGGAGAGAATCACTTTCATGGAAAGGGCCTGCCAAGCTTCCATAAAACTACGAGTTGCCTGAAATCTCAGCACACACTTTTTCACCCAATCTTGATGAAACTTTCAGGTAATGATCAGTACACCAATCCCACTTGGCTCGCCAAATTTCGTTCTTCTAGGTTAAACCGTTCGTTGGCAGTAACCTGTTTCATTTTGAGGTTTCACTCTGTTTTCTCCTATATTGATGCATGTATTTGGAACTCTAAATCAAACACGGTTTGTGCTAGCTCTTTGAAACTCGACACAATAAAGCAGTTTCAAGTTCTATCTCTATGGTTTGTTGGCTGTTGATGTAGCCCTAAGCAGAGATTGGCGAGAATCACTTTCATGGAAAGGGCCTGCCAAGCTTCCAAAAAACTACGAGTTGCCTGAAATCTCAGCACACACTTTTTCACCCAATCTTGATGAAACTTTCAGGTAATGATCAGTACACCAATCCCACTTGGCTCGCCAAATTTCGTTCTTCTAGGTTAAACCGTTCGTTGGCAGTAACCGGTTTCATTTTGAGGTTTCACTCTGTTTTCTCCTATAGGGATACATGTATTTGGAACTCTAAATCAAACACGGTTTATGCTAGCTCTTTGAAACTTGACACAATAAAGCAGTTTCAAGTTCTATCTCTATGGTTTGTTTGCTGTTGATGTAGCCCTAAGCAGAGACTGGCGACAATCACTTTCATAAAAAGGGCCTGCCAAGCTTCCAAAAAACTACGAGTTGCCTGAAATCTCAGCACACACTTTTTCACCCAATCTTGATGAAACTTTCAGGTAATGATCACTACACCAATCCCACTTGGCTCGCCAAATTTCGTTCTTCTAGGTTAAACCGTTCATTGGCAGTAACCGGTTTCATTTTGAGGTTTCACTCTGTTTTCTCCTATAGGGATGCATGTATTTGGAACTCTAAATCAAACATGGTTTGTGCTAGCTCTTTGAAACTTGACACAATAAAGCAGTTTCAAGTTCTATCTCTATGGTTTGTTTGCTGTTGATGTAGCCCTATGCAGAGACTGGCGAGAATCACTTGCATGGAAAGGGCCTGCCAAGCTTCCAAAAAACTATGAGTTGCCTGAAATCTCAGCACACACTTTTTCACCCAATCTTGATGAAACTTTCAGGTAATGATCAGTACACCAATCCCATATGGCTCGCCAAATTTCGTTCTTCTAGGTTAAACCGTTCGTTGGCAGTAACCGCTTACATTTTGAGGTTTCACTCTGTTTTCTCCTATAGGGATACATGTATTTGGAACTCTAAATCAAACACGGTTTGTGCTAGCTCTTTGAAACTTGACACAATAAAGCAGTTTCAAGTTCTCTCTCTATGGTTTGTTTGCTGTTGATGTAGCCCTAAGCAGAGACTGGCGAGAATCACCTTCATGGAAAGGGCCTGCCAAGCTTTCAAAAAACTACGAGTTGCCTGAAATCTCAGCACAAACTTTTTCACCCAATCTTGATGAAACTTTCAGGTAATGATCAGTACACCAATCCCACTTGGCTCGCCAAATTTCGTTCTTCTAGGTTAAACCGTTCGTTGGCAGTAACCGGTTTCATTTTGAGGTTTCACTCTGTTTTCTCCTATAGGGATACATGTATTTGGAACTCTAAATCAAAGACTGTTTGTGCTAGCTCTTTGAAACTTGACACAATAAAGACGTTTCAAGTTCTATCTCTATGGTTTGTTTGCTGTTGATGTAGCCCTAAGCAGAGACTGGCGAGAATCACTATCATAAAAAGGGCCTGCCAAGCTTCCAAAAAACGACGAGTTGCCTGAAATCTCAGCACACACTTTTTCACCCAATCTTGATGAAACTTTCAGGTAATGATCAGTACACCAATCCCACTTGGCTCGCCAAATTTCGTTCTTCTAGGTTAAACCGTTCGTTGGCAGTAACCGGTTTCATTTTGAGGTTTCACTCTGTTTTCTCCTATAGGGATACATGTATTTGGAACTCTAAATCAAACACGGTTTGTGCTAGCTCTTTGAAACTTGACACAATAAAGCAGTTTCAAGTTCTATCTCTATGGTTTGTTTGCTGTTGATGTAGCCCTAAGCAGACACTGGAGAGAATCACTTTCATGGAAAGGGCCTGCCAAGCTTCCAAAAAACTACGAGTTGCCTGAAATCTCAGCACACACTTTTTCACCCAATCTTGATGAAACTTTCAGGTAATGATCAGTACACCAATCCCACTTGGCTCGCCAAATTTCGTTCTTCTAGGTTAAACCGTTTGTTGGCAGTAACCGGTTTTATTTTGAGGTTTCACTCTGTTTTCTCCTATAGGGATACATGTATTTGGAACTCTAAATCAAACACGGTTTGTGCTAGCTCTTTGAAACTTGACACAATAAAGCAGTTTCAAGTTCTATCTCTATGGTTTGTTTGCTGTTGATGTAGCCCTAAGCAGAGACTGGCGAGAATCACTTTCATAAAAAGGGCCTGCCAAGCTTCCAAAAAACTACGAGTTGCCTGAAATCTCAGCACACACTTTTTCACCCAATCTTGATGAAACTTTCAGGTAATGATCAGTACACCAATCCCACTTGGCTTGCCAAATTTCGTTCTTCTAGGTTAAACCGTTCGTTGGCAGTAACCTGTTTCATTTTGAGGTTTCACTCTGTTTTCTCCTATATTGATGCATGTATTTGGAACTCTAAATCAAACACGGTTTGTGCTAGCTCTTTGAAACTCGACACAATAAAGCAGTTTCAAGTTCTATCTCTATGGTTTGTTGGCTGTTGATGTAGCCCTAAGCAGAGATTGGCGAGAATCACTTTCATGGAAAGGGCCTGCCAAGCTTCCAAAAAACTACGAGTTGCCTGAAATCTCAGCACACACTTTTTCACCCAATCTTAATGAAACTTTCATGTAATGATCAGTACACCAATCCCACTTGGCTCGCCAAATTTCGTTCTTCTAGGTTAAACCGTTCGTTGGCAGTAACCGGTTTCATTTTGAGGTTTCACTCTGTTTTCTCCTATAGGGATACATGTATTTGGAACTCTAAATCAAACACGGTTTGTGCTAGCTCTTTGAAACTTGACACAATAAAGCAGTTTCAAGTTCTATCTCTATGGTTTGTTTGCTGTTGATGTAGCCCTAAGCAGAGACTGGCGAGAATCACTTTCATGGAAAGGGCCTGCCAAGCTTCCAAAATACTACGAGTTGCCTGAAATCTCAGCACACACTTTTTCACCCAATCTTGATGAAACTTTCAGGTAATGATCAGTACACCAATCCCACTTGGCTCGCCAAATTTCGTTCTTCTAGGTTAAACCGTTCGTCGGCAGTAACCGGTTTCATTTTGAGGTTTCACTCTGTTTTCTCCTATAGGGATACATGTATTTGGAAGTCTAAATCAAACACGGTTTGTGCTAGCTCTTTGAAACTTGACACAATAAAGCAGTTTCAAGTTCTATCTCTATGGTTTGTTTGCTGTTGATGTAGCCCTATGCAGAGACTGGCGAGAATCACTTTCATGGAAAGGGCCTGCCAAGCTTCCAAAAAACTACGAGTTGCCTGAAATCTCAGCACACACTTTTTCACCCAATCTTGATGAAACTTTCAGGTAATGATCAGTACACCAATCCCACTTGGCTCGCCAAATTTCGTTCTTCTAGGTTAAACCGTTCGTCGGCAGTAACCGGTTTCATTTTGAGGTTTCACTCTGTTTTCTCCTATAGGGATGCTTGTATTTGGAACTCTAAATCAAACACGGTTTGTGCTAGCTCTTTGAAACTTGACACAATAAAGCAGTTTCAAGTTCTATCTCTATGGTTTGTTTGCTGTTGATGTAGCCCTAAGCAGAGACTGGCGAGAATCACTTTCATGGAAAGGGCCTGCCAAGCTTCCAAAAAACTACGAGTTGCCTGAAATCTCAGCACACACTTTTTCACCCAATCTTGATGAAACTTTCAGGTAATGATCAGTACACCAATCCCACTTGGCTCGCCAAATTTCGTTCTTCTAGGTTAAACCGTTCGTTGGCAGTAACCGGTTTCATTTTGAGGTTTCACTCTGTTTTCTCCTATAGGGATACATGTATTTGGAACTCTAAATCAAACACGGTTTGTGCTAGCTCTTTGAAACTTGACACAATAAAGCAGTTTCAAGTTCTATCTCTATGGTTTGTTTGCTGTTGATGTAGCCCTAAGCAGAGACTGGCGAGAATCACCTTCATGGAAAGGGCCTGCCAAGCTTTCAAAAAACTACGAGTTGCCTGAAATCTCAGCACACACTTTTTCACCCAATCTTGATTAAACTTTCAGGTAATGATCAGTACACCAATCCCACTTGGCTCGCCAAATTCGTTCTTCTAGGTTAAACCGTTCGTTGGCAGTAACCGGTTTCATTTTGAGGTTTCACTCTGTTTTGTCCTATAGGGATACATGTATTTGGAACTCTAAATCAAACACGGTTTGTGCTAGCTCTTTGAAACTTGACACAATAAAGCAGTTTCAAGTTCTATCTCTATGGTTTGTTTGCTGTTGATGTAGCCCTAAGCAGAGACTGGCGAGAATCACTTTCATGGAAAGGGCCTGCCAAGCTTCCAAAAAACTACGAGTTGCCTGAAATCTCAGCACACACTTTTTCAACCAATCTTGATGAAACTTTCAGGTAATGATCAGTACACCAATCCCATATGGCTCGCCAAATTTCGTTCTTCTAGGTTAAACCGTTCGTTGGCAGTAACCGGTTTCATTTTGAGGTTTCACTCTGTTTTCTCCTATAGGGATACATGTATTTGGAACTCTAAATCAAACACGGTTTGCGCTAGCTCTTTGAAACTTGACACAATAAAGCAGTTTCAAGTTCTATCTCTATGGTTTGTTTGCTGTTGATGTAGCCCTAAGCAGAGACTGGCGAGAATCACTTTCATGGAAAGGGCCTGCCAAGCTTCCAAAGAACTACGAGTTTCCTGAAATCTCAGCACACACTTTTTCACCCAATCTTGATGAAACTTTCAGGTAATGATCAGTACACCAATCCCACTTGGCTCGCCAAATTTCGTTCTTCTAGGTTAAACCGTTCATCGGCAGTAACCGGTTTCATTTTGAGGTTTCACTCTGTTTTCTCCTATAGGGATACATGTATTTGGAACTCTAAATCAAACACGGTTTGTGCTAGCTCTTTGAAACTTGACACAATAAAGCAGTTTCAAGTTCTATCTCTATGGTTTGTTTGCTGTTGATGTAGCCCTAAGCAGAGACTGGCGAGAATCACTTTCATGGAAAGGGCCTGCCAAGCTTCCAAAAAACTACGAGTTGCCTGAAATCTCAGCACACACTTTTTCACCCAATCTTGATGAAACTTTCAGGTAATGATCAGTACACCAATCCCACTTGGCTCGCCAAATTTCGTTCTTCTAGGTTAAACCGTTCGTTGGCAGTAACCGGTTTCATTTTGAGGTTTCACTCTGTTTTCTCCTATAGGGATACATGTATTTGGAACTCTAAATCAAACACGGTTTGTGCTAGCTCTTTGAAACTTGACACAATAAAGCAGTTTCAAGTTCTATCTCTATGGTTTGTTTGCTGTTGATGTAGCCCTAAGCAGAGACTGGCGGGAATCACTTTCATGGAAAGGGCCTGCCAAGCTTCCAAAAAACTACGAGTTGCCTGAAATCTCAGCACACACTTTTTCACCCAATCTTGATGAAACTTTCAGGTTATGATCAGTACAGCAATCCCACTTGGCTCGCCAAATTTCGTTCTTCTACGTTAAACCGTTCGTTGGCAATAACCGGTTTCATTTTGAGGTTTCACTCTGTTTTCTCCTATAGGGATACATGTATTTGGAAGTCTAAATCAAACACGGTTTGTGCTAGCTCTTTGAAACTTGACACAATAAAGCAGTTTCAAGTTCTATCTCTATGGTTTGTTTGCTGTTGATGTAGCCCTAAGCAGAGACTGGCGAGAATCACTTTCATGGAAAGGGCCTGCCAAGCTTCCAAAAAACTACGAGTTTCCTGAAATCTCAGCACACACTTTTTCACCCAATCTTGATGAAACTTTCAGGTAATGATCAGTACACCAATCCCACTTGGCTCGCCAAATTTCGTTCTACTAGGTTCAACCGTTCGTTGGCAGTAACCGATTTCATTTTGAGGTTTCACTCTGTTTTCTCCTATAGGGATACATGTATTTGGAACTCTAAATCAAACACGGTTTGTGCTAGCTCTGTGAAACTTGACACAATAAAGCAGTTTCAAGTTGTATCTCTATGGTTTGTTGGCTGTTGATGTAGCCCTAAGCAGAGACTGGCGAGAATCACTTTCATGGAAAGGGCCTGCCTAGCTTCCAAAAAACTACGAGTTGCCTGAAATCTCAGCACACACTTTTTCACCCAATCTTGATGAAACTTTCAGGTAATGATCAGTACACCAATCCCACTTGGCTCGCCAAATTTCGTTCTTCTAGGTTAAACCGTTCGTTGGCAGTAACCGGTTTCATTTTGAGGTTTCACTCTGTTTTCTCCTATAGGGATACATGTATTTGGAACTCTAAATCAAACACGGTTTGTGCTAGCTCTTTGAAACTTGACACAATAAAGCAGTTTCAAGTTCTATCTCTATGGTTTGTTTGCTGTTGATGTAGCCCTAAGCAGAGACTGGCGAGAATCACTTTCATGGAAAGGGCCTGCCAAGCTTCCAAAAAACTACGAGTTGCCTGAAATCTCAGCACACACTTTTTCACCCAATCTTGATGAAACTTGGAGGTAATGATCAGTACACCAATCCCACTTGGCTCGCCAAATTTCGTTCTTCTAGGTTAAACCGTTCGTCGGCAGTAACCGGTTTCATTTTGAGATTTCACTCTGTTTTCTCCTATAGGGATGCATGTATTTGGAACTCTAAATCAAACACGGTTTGTGCTAGCTCTTTGAAACTTGACACAATAAAGCAGTTTCAAGTTCTATCTCTATGGTTTGTTTGCTGTTGATGTAGCCCTAAGCAGAGACTGGCGAGAATCACTTTCATGGAAAGGGCCTGCCAAGCTTCCAAAAAACTACGAGTTGCCTGAAATCTCAGCACACACTTTTTCACCCAATCTTGATGAAACTTTCAGGTAATGATCAGTACACCAATCCCACTTGGCTCGCCAAATTTCGTTCTTCTAGGTTAAACCGTTCGTTGGCAGTAACCGGTTTCATTTTGAGGTTTCACTCTGTTTTCTCCTATAGGGATACATGTATTTGGAAGTCTAAATCAAACACGGTTTGTGCTAGCTCTTTGAAACTTGACACAATAAAGCAGTTTCAAGTTCTATCTCTATGGTTTGTTTGCTGTTGATGTAGCCCTAAGCAGAGACTGGCGAGAATCACTTTCATGGAAAGGGCCTGCCAAGCTTCCAAAAAACTACGAGTTTCCTGAAATCTCAGCACACACTTTTTCACCCAATCTTGATGAAACTTTCAGGTAATGATCAGTACACCAATCCCACTTGGCTCGCCAAATTTCGTTCTTCTAGGTTCAACCGTTCGTTGGCAGTAACCGATTTCATTTTGAGGTTTCACTCTGTTTTCTCCTATAGGGATACATGTATTTGGAACTCTAAATCAAACACGGTTTGTGCTAGCTCTGTGAAACTTGACACAATAAAGCAGTTTCAAGTTGTATCTCTATGGTTTGTTGGCTGTTGATGTAGCCCTAAGCAGAGACTGGCGAGAATCACTTTCATGGAAAGGGCCTGCCTAGCTTCCAAAAAACTACGAGTTGCCTGAAATCTCAGCACACACTTTTTCACCCAATCTTGATGAAACTTTCAGGTAATGATCAGTACACCAATCCCACTTGGCTCGCCAAATTTCGTTCTTCTAGGTTAAACCGTTCGTTGGCAGTAACCGGTTTCATTTTGAGGTTTCACTCTGTTTTCTCCTATAGGGATACATGTATTTGGAACTCTAAATCAAACACGGTTTGTGCTAGCTCTTTGAAACTTGACACAATAAAGCAGTTTCAAGTTCTATCTCTATGGTTTGTTTGCTGTTGATGTAGCCCTAAGCAGAGACTGGCGAGAATCACTTTCATGGAAAGGGCCTGCCAAGCTTCCAAAAAACTACGAGTTGCCTGAAATCTCAGCACACACTTTTTCACCCAATCTTGATGAAACTTGGAGGTAATGATCAGTACACCAATCCCACTTGGCTCGCCAAATTTCGTTCTTCTAGGTTAAACCGTTCGTCGGCAGTAACCGGTTTCATTTTGAGGTTTCACTCTGTTTTCTCCTATAGGGATGCATGTATTTGGAACTCTAAATCAAACACGGTTTGTGCTAGCTCTTTGAAACTTGACACAATAAAGCAGTTTCAAGTTCTATCTCTATGGTTTGTTTGCTGTTGATGTAGCCCTAAGCAGAGACTGGCGAGAATCACTTTCATGGAAAGGGCCTGCCAAGCTTCCAAAAAACTACGAGTTGCCTGAAATCTCAGCACACACTTTTTCACCCAATCTTGATGAAACTTTCAGGTAATGATCAGTACACCAATCCCACTTGGCTCGCCAAATTTCGTTCTTCTAGGTTAAACCGTTCGTTGGCAGTAACCGGTTTCATTTTGAGGTTTCACTCTGTTTTCTCCTATAGGGATACATGTATTTGGAACTCTAAATCAAACACGGTTTGTGCTAGCTCTTTGAAACTTGACACAATAAAGCAGTTTCAAGTTCTATCTCTATGGTTTGTTTGCTGTTGATGTAGCCCTAAGCAGAGACTGGCGAGAATCACTTTCATGGAAAGGGCCTGCCAAGCTTCCAAAAAACTACGAGTTGCCTGAATTCTCAGCACACACTTTTTCACCCAATCTTGATGAAACTTTCAGATAATGATCAGTACACCAATCCCATATGGCTCGCCAAATTTCGTTCTTCTAGGTTAAACCGTTCGTTGGCAGTAACCGGTTTCATTTTGAGGTTTCACTCTGTTTTCTCATATAGGGATACATGTATTTGGAACTCTAATACAAACACGGTTTGTGCTAGCTCTTTGAAACTTGACACAATAAAGCAGTTTCAAGTTCTATCTCTATGGTTTGTTTGCTGTTGATGTAGCCCTAAGCAGAGACTGGCGAGAATCACTTTCATGGAAAGGGCCTGCCAAGCTTCCAAAAAACTACGAGTTTCCTGAAATCTCAGCACACACCTTTTCACCCAATCTTGATGAAACTTTCAGGTAATGATCAGTACACCAATCCCATATGGCTCGCCAAATTTCGTTCTTCTAGGTTAAACCGTTCGTTGGCAGTAACCGGTTTCATTTTGAGGTTTCACTCTGTTTTCTCCTATAGGGATACATGTATTTGGAACTCTAAATCAAACACGGTTTGTGCTAGCTCTTTGAAACTTGACACAATACAGCAGTTTCAAGTTCTATCTCTATGGTTTGTTTGCTGTTGATGTAGCCCTAAGCAGAGACAGGCGAGAATCACTTTCATGGAAAGGGCCTGCCAAGCTTCCAAAGAAATACGAGTTGCCTGAAATCTCAGCACACACTTGTTCACCCAATCTTGATGAAACTTTCAGGTAATGATCAGGACACCAATCCCACTTGGCTCGCCAAATTTCGTTCTTCTAGGTTAAACCGTTCATCGGCAGTAACCGGTTTCATTTTGAGGTTTCACTCTGTTTTCTCCTATAGGGATACATGTATTTGGAACTCTAAATCAAACAATGTTTGTGCTAGCTCTTTGAAACTTGACACATAAAGCAGTTTCAAGTTCTATCTCTATGGTTTGTTTGCTGTTGATGTAGCCCTAAGCAGAGACTGGCGAGAATCACTTTCACGGAAAGGGCCTGCCAAGCTTCCAAAAAGCTATAATTTGCCTGAAATCTCAGCACACCCTTTTTCACCCAATCTTGATGAAACTTTCAGGTAATGATCAGTACACCAATCCCACTTGGCTCGCCAAATTTCGTTCTTCTAGGTTAAACCGTTCGTTGGCAGTAACCGGTTTCATTTTGAGGTTTCACTGTGTTTTCTCCTTTAGGGATATATGTATTTGGAACTCTAAATCAAACACCGTTTGTGCTAGCTCTTTGAAACTTGAAACAATAAAGCAGTTTCAAGTTCTATCTCTATGGTTTGTTTGCTGTTGATGTAGCCCTAAGCAGAGACTGGCGAGAATCACTTTCATGGAAAGGGCCTGCCAAGCTTCCAAAAAACTACGAGTTGCCTGAAATCTCAGCAAACACTTTTTCACCCAATCTTGATGATACTTTCAGGTAATGATCAGTACACCAATCCCACTTGGCTCGCCAAATTTCGTTCTTCTCGGTTAAACCGTTCATTGGCAGTAACCGGTTTCATTTTGAGGTTTCACTCTGTTTTCTCCTATAGGGATACGTGTATTTGGAACTCTAAATCAAACACGGTTTGTGCTAGCTCTTTGAAACTTGACACAATAAAGCAGTTTCAAGTTCTATCTCTATGGTTTGTTTGCTGTTGATGTAGCCCTAAGCAGAGACTGGCGGGAATCACTTTCATGGAAAGGGCCTGCCAAGCTTCCAAAAAACTACGAGTTGCCTGAAATCTCAGCACACACTTTTTCACCCAATCTTGATGAAACTTTCAGGTAATGATCAGTACAGCAATCCCACTTGGCTCGCCAAATTTCGTTCTTCTAGGTTAAACCGTTCGTTGGCAGTAACCGGTTTCATTTTGAGGT
>NW_027524655.1:0-29740 GCF_052094955.1 Ictidomys tridecemlineatus
CCCTAAGCAGAGACTGGCGAGAATAACTTTCATGGAAAGGGCATGCCAAGCTTCCAAAAAACTACGAGTTTCCTGAAATCTCAGCACACACTTTTTCACCCAATCTTGATGAAACTCTCAGGTAATGATCAGTACACCAATCTTACTTGGCTCGCCAAATTTAGTACTTCTAGGTTAAACCGTTCGTTGGCAGTAACCGGTTTCATTTTGAGGTTTCACTCTGTTTTCTCCTATAGGGATACATGTATTTGGAACTCTAAATCAAACACGGTTTATGCTAGCTCTTTGAAACTTGACACAATAAAGCAGTTTCAAGTTCTATCTCTATGGTTTGTTTGCTGTTGATGTAGCCCTAAGCAGAGACTGGCGAGAATCACTTTCATGGAAAGGGCCTGCCAAGCTTCCAAAAAACTACGAGTTGCCTGAAATCTCAGCACACCCTTTTTCACCCAATCTTGATGAAACTTTCAGGAAATGATCAGTACACCAATCCCACTTGGCTCACCAAATTTCCTCCTTCTAGGTTAAACCGTTCGTTGGCAGTAACCGGTTTCATTTTGAGGTTTCACTCTGTTTTCTCCTATAGGGATACATGTATTTGGAACTCTAAATAAAACACGGTTTGTGCTAGCTCTTTGAAACTTGACACAATAAAGCAGTTTCAAGTTCTATCTCTATGGTTTGTTTGCTGTTGATGTAGCCCTAAGCAGAGACTGGCGAGAATCACTTTCATGGAAAGGTCCTGCCATGCCTCCAAAAAACTACGAGTTGCCTGAAATCTCAGCACACTCTTTTTCACCCAATCTTGATGAAACTTTCAGGTAATGATCAGTACACCAATCCCACTTGGCTCGCCAAATTTCGTACTTCTAGGTTAAACCGTTCGTTGGCAGTAACCGGTTTCATTTTGAGGTTTCACTCTGTTTTCTCCTATAGGGATACATGTATTTGGAACTCTAAATCAAACACGGTTTGTGCTAGCTCTTTGAAACTTGACACAATAAAGCAGTTTCAAGTTCTATCTCTATGGTTTGTTTGCTGTTGATGTAGCCCTAGCAGAGTCTGGCGAGAATCATTTTCACGCAAAGGGCCTGCCAAGCTTCCAAAAAAGTACGAGTTGCCTGAAATCTCAGCACACACTTTCTCACCCATTCTTGATGAAACTTTCAGGTAATGATCAGTACACCAATCACACTTGGCTCGCCAAATTTCGTTCTTCTAGGTTAAACCGTTCGTTGGCAGTAACCGGTTTCATTTTGAGGTTTCCCTCTGTTTTCTCCTATAGGGATACATGTATTTGGAACTCTAAATCAAACACGGTTTGTGCTAGCTCTTTGAAACTTGACACAATAAAGCAGTTTCAAGTTCTATCTCTATGGTTTGTTTGCTGTTGATGTAGCCCTAAGCAGAGACTGGCGAGAATCACTTTCATGGAAAGAGCCTGCCAAGCTTCCAAAAAACTACGACTTGCCTGAAATCTCAGCACACACTTTTTCACCCAATCTTGATGAAACTTTCAGGTAATGATCAGTACACCAATCCCAGTTGGCTCTCCAAATTTCGTTCTTCTAGGTATACCGTTCATTGGCAGTAACCGGTTTCATTTTGAGGTTTCACTCTGTTTTCTCCTATAGGGATACATGTATTTGGAACTCTAAATCAAACACGGTTTGTGCTAGCTCTTTGAAACTTGACACAATAAAGCAGTTTCAAGTTCTATCTCTATGGTTTGTTTGCTGTTGATGTAGCCCTAAGCAGAGACTGGCGAGAATCACTTTCATGGAAAGGGCCTGCCAAGATTCCAAAAAACTACGAGTTGCTTGAAATCTCAGCACACACTTTTTCACCCAATCTTGATGAAACTTTCAGGTAATGATCAGTACACCAATCCCACTTGGCTCGCCAAATTCCGTTCTTCTAGGTTAAACCGTTCGTTGGCAGTAACCGGTTTCAGTTTGAGGTTTCACTCTGTTTTCTCCTATAGGTATACATGTATTTGGAACTCTAAATCAAACACGGTTTGTGCTAGCTCTTTGAAACTTGACACAATAAAGCAGTTTCAAGTTCTATCTCTGTGGTTTGTTTGCTGTTGATGTAGCCCTAAGCAGAGACTGGCGAGAATCACTTTCATGGAAAGGGCCTGCAAAGCTTCCAAAAAACTACGAGTTGTCTGAAATCTCAGCACACACTTTTTCACCCAATCTTGATGAAACTTTCAGGTAATGATCAGTACACCAATCCCACTTGGCTCGCCAAATTTCGTTCTTCTAGGTTAAACCGTTCGTTGGCAGTAACCGGTTTCATTTTGAGGTTTCACTCTGTTTTCTCCTATAGGGATACATGTATTTGGAACTCTAAATCAAACACGGTTTGTGCTAGCTCTTCGAAACTTGACACAATAAAGCAGTTTCAAGTTCTATCTCTATGGTTTGTTTGCTGTTGATGTAGCCCTAAGCAGAGACTGGCGAGAATCACTTTCATTGAAAGGGCCTGCCAAGCTTGCAAAAAACTACGAGTTGCCTGAAATCTCAGCACACACTTTTTCACCCAATCTTGATGAAACGTTCAGGTAATGATCAGTACACCAATCCCACTTGGCTCGCCAAATTTCGTTCTTCTAGGTTAAACCGTTCCTTGGCAGTAACCGGTTTCATTTTGAGGTTTCACTCTGTTTTCTCCTATAGGGATACATGTATTTGGAACTCTAAATCAAACACGGTTTGTGCTAGCTCTTTGAAACTTGACACAATAAAGCAGTTTCAAGTTCTATCTCTATGGTTTGTTTGCTGTTGATGTAGCCCTAAGCAGAGACTGGCGAGAATCACTTTCACGGAAAGGGCCTGCCAAGCTTCCAAAAAACTACGAGTTGCCTGAAAACTCAGCACACACTTTTTCACCCAATCTTGATGAAACTTTCAGGTAATGATCAGTACACCAATCCCACTTGGCTCGCCAAATTTCGTTCTTCTAGGTTAAACCGTTCGTTGGCAGTAACCGGTTTCATTTTGAGGTTTCACTCTGTTTTCTCCTATATGGATACATGTATTTGGAACTCTAAATCAAACACGGTTTGTGCTAGCTCTTTGAAACTTGACACAATAAAGCAGTTTCAAGTTCTATCTCTATGGTTTGTTTGCTGTTGATGTAGCCCTAAGCAGAGACTGGCGAGAATCACTTTCATGGAAAGGGCCTGCCAAGCTTTCAAAAAACTACGAGTTGCCTGAAATCTCAGCACACACTTTTTCACCCAATCTTGATGAAACTTTCAGGTAATGATCAGTACACCAATCCCACTTGGCTCGACAAATTCCGTTCTTCTAGGTTAAACTGTTCCTTGGCAGTAACCGGTTTCATTTTGAGGTTTCACTCTGTTTTCTCCTATAGGGATACATGTATTTGGAACTCTAAATCAAACACAGTTTGTGCTAGTTCTTTGAAACTTGACACAATAAAGCAGTTTCAAGTTCTATCTCTGTGGTTTGTTTGCTGTTGATGTAGCCCTAAGCAGAGACTGGCGAGAATCACTTTCATGGAAAGGGCCTGCCAAGCTTCCAAAAAACTACGAGTTGCCTGAAATCTCAGCAAACACTTTTTCAACCAATCTTGATGAAACCCTCAGGTAATGATCAGTACACCAATCTTACTTGGCTCGCCAAATTTAATACTTCTAGGTTAAACCATTCGTTGGCAGAAACCGGTTTCATTTTGAGGTTTCACTCTGTTTACTCCTATAGGGATACATGTATTTGGAACTCTAAATCAAACACGGTTTGTGCTAGCTCTTTGAAACTTGACACAATAAAGCAGTTTCAAGTTCTATCTCTATGGTTTGTTTTCTGTTGATGTAGCCCTAAGCAGAGACTGGCGAAAATCACTTTCATGGAAAGGGCCTGCCAAGCCTCCAAAAAACTACGAGTTGCCTGAAATCTCAGCACACTCTTTTTCACCCAATCTTGATAAAACTTTCAGGTAATGATCAGTACACCAATCTTACTTGGCTCGCCAAATTTAGTACTTCTAGGTTAAACCGTTCGTTGGCAGTAACCGGTTTTATTTTGAGGTTTCACTCTGTTTTCTCCTATAGGGATACATGTATTTGGAACTCTAAATCAAACACGGTTTGTGCTAGCTCTTTGAAACTTGACACAGTAAAGCAGTTTCAAGTTCTGTCTCTATGGTTTGTTTGCTGTTGATGTAGCCCTAAGCAGAGACTGGCGAGAATCACTTTCATGGAAAGGGCCTGCCAAGCTTCCAAAAAACTACGACTTGCCTGAAATCTCAGCACACACTTTTTCACCCAATCTTGATGAAACTTTCAGGTAATGATCAGTACACCAATCCCACTTGGCTCGCCAAATTTCGTTCTTCTAGGTTAAACCGTTCGTTGGCAGTAACCGGTTTCATTTTGAGGTTTCACTCTGTTTTCTCCTATAGGGATACATGTATTTGGAACTCTAAATCAAACACGGTTTGTGCTAGCTCTTTGAAACTTGACACAATAAAGCAGTTTCAAGTTCTATCTCTATGGTTTGTTTGCTGTTGATGTAGCCCTAAGCAGAGACTGGCGAGAATCACTTTCATGGAAAGGGCCTGCAAAGCCTCCAAAAAACTACGAGTTGCCTGAAATCTCAGCACACTCTTTTTCACCCAATCTTGATGAAACTTTCAGGTAATGATCAGTACACCAATCCCACTTGGCTCGCCAAATTTCGTTCTTCTAGGTTAAACCGTTTCTTGGCAGTAACCGGTTTCATTTTGAGGTTTCACTCTGTTTTCTCCTATAGGGATACATGTATTTGGAACTCTAAATCAAACACGGTTTGTGCTAGCTCTTTGAAACTTGACACAATAAAGCAGTTTCAAGTTCTATCTCTATGGTTTGTTTGCTGTTGATGTAGCCCTAAGCAGAGACTGGCAAGAATAACTTTCATGGAAAGGGCCTGCCAAGCTTCCAAAAAACTATGAGTTGCCTGAAATCTCAGCACACCCTTTTTCACCCAATATTGATGAAACTTTCAGGTAATGATCAGTACACCAATCCCACTTGGCTCGCCAAATTTCGTTCTTCTAGGTTAAACCGTTCATTGGCAGAAACCGGTTTCATTTTGAGGTTTCACTCTGTTTTCTCCTATATGGATACATGTATTTGGAACTCTAAATCAAACACGGTTTGTGCTAGCTCTTTGAAACTTGACACAATAAAGCAGTTTCAAGTTCTATCTCTATGGTTTGTTTGCTGTTGATGTAGCCCTAAGCAGAGACTGGCGAGAATCACTTTCATGGAAAGGGCCTGCAAAGCTTCCAAAAAACTACGAGTTGTCTGAAATCTCAGCACACACTTTTTCACCCAATCTTAATGAAACTTTCAGGTAATGATCAGTACACAAATCCCACTTGGCTCGCCAAATTTCGTTCTTCTAGGTTAAACCGTTCGTTGGCAGTAACCGGTTTCATTTTGAGGTTTCACTCTGTTTTCTCCTATAGGGATACATGTATTTGGAACTCTAAATCAAACACGGTTTGTGCTAGCTCTTTGAAACTTGACACAATAAAGCAGTTTCAAGTTCTATCTCTATGGTTTGTTTGCTGTTGATGTAGCCCTAAGCAGAGACTGGCGAGAATCACTTTCATGGAAAGGGCCTGCCAAGCCTCCAAAAAACTACGAGTTGCCTGAAATCTCAGCACACTCTATTTCACCCAATCTTGATGAAACTTTCAGGTAATGATCAGTACACCAATCCCACTTGGCTCGCCAAATTTCGTTCTTCTAGGTTAAACCGTTCGTTGGCAGTAACCGGTTTCATTTTGAGGTTTCACTCTGTTTTCTCCTATAGGGATACATATTTTTGGAACTCTAAATCAAACACGGTTTGTGCTAGCTCTTTGAAACTTGACACAATAAAGCAGTTTCAAGTTCTATCTCTATGGTTTGTTTGCTTTGATGTAGCCCTAAGCAGAGACTGGCGAGAATCACTTTCATGGAAAGGGCCTGCCAAGCTTCCAAAAAACTACGAGTTGCCTGAAATCTCAGCACACACTTTTTCACCCAATCTTGATGAAACTTTCAGGTAATGATCAGTACACCAATCCCACTTGGCTCTCCAAGTTTCGTTCTTCTAGGTTAAACCGTTCGTTGGCAGTAACCGGTTTCATTTTGAGGTTTCACTCTGTTTTCTCCTATAGGGATACATGTATTTGGAACTCTAAATCAAACACGGTTTGTGCTAGCTCTTTGAAACTTGACACAATAAAGCAGTTTCAAGTTCTATCTCTATGGTTTGTTTGCTGTTGATGTAGCCCTAAGCAGAGACTGGCGAGAATCACTTTCACGGAAAGGGCCTGCCAAGCTTCCAAAAAACTACGAGTTGCCTGAAAACTCAGCACACACTTTTTCACCCAATCTTGATGAAACTTTCAGGTAATGATCAGTACACCAATCCCACTTGGCTCGCCAAATTTCGTTCTTCTAGGTTAAACCGTTCGTTGGCAGTAACCGGTTTCATTTTGAGGTTTCACTCTGTTTTCTCCTATATGGATACATGTATTTGGAACTCTAAATCAAACACGGTTTGTGCTAGCTCTTTGAAACTTGACACAATAAAGCAGTTTCAAGTTCTATCTCTATGGTTTGTTTGCTGTTGATGTAGCCCTAAGCAGAGACTGGCGAGAATCACTTTCATGGAAAGGGCCTGCCAAGCTTCCAAAAAACTACGAGTTGCCTGAAATCTCAGCGAACACTTTTTCACCCAATCTTGATGAAACTTTCAGGTAATGATCAGTACACCAATCCCACTTGGCTCGACAAATTCCGTTCTTCTAGGTTAAACTGTTCGTTGGCAGTAACCGGTTTCATTTTGAGGTTTCACTCTGTTTTCTCCTATAGGGATACATGTATTTGGAACTCTAAATCAAACACAGTTTGTGCTAGTTCTTTGAAACTTGACACAATAAAGCAGTTTCAAGTTCTATCTCTATGGTTTGTTTGCTGTTGATGTAGCCCTAAGCAGAGACTGGCGAGAATCACTTTCATGGAAAGGGCCTGCCAAGCTTCCAAAAAACTACGAGTTGCCTGAAATCTCAGCAAACACTTTTTCAACCAATCTTGATGAAACTCTCAGGTAATGATCAGTACACCAATCTTACTTGGCTCGCCAAATTTAATACTTCTAGGTTAAACCATTCGTTGGCAGAAACCGGTTTCATTTTGAGGTTTCACTCTCTTTACTCCTATAGGGATACATGTATTTGGAACTCTAAATCAAACACGGTTTGTGCTAGCTCTTTGAAACTTGACACAATAAAGCAGTTTCAAGTTCTATCTCTATGGTTTGTTTTCTGTTGATGTAGCCCTAAGCAGAGACTGGCGAAAATCACTTTCATGGAAAGGGCCTGCCAAGCCTCCAAAAAACTACGAGTTGCCTGAAATCTCAGCACACTCTTTTTCACCCAATCTTGATGAAACTTTCAGGTAATGATCAGTACACCAATCCCACTTGGCTCGCCAAATTTCGTTCTTCTAGGTTAAACCGTTCGTTGGCAGTAACCGGTTTCATTTTGAGGTTTCACTCTGTTTTCTCATATAGGGATACATGTTTTTGGAACTCTAAATCAAACACGGTTTGTGCTAGCTCTTTGAAACTTGACACAATAAAGCAGTTTCAAGTTCTATCTCTATGGTTTGTTTGCTGTTGATGTAGCCCTAAGCAGAGACTGGCGAGAATCACTTTCATGGAAAGGGCCTGCCAAGCTTCCAAAAAACTACGAGTTGCCTGAAATCTCAGCACACACTTTTTCACCCAATCTTGATGAAACTTTCAGGTAATGATCAGTACACCAATCCCACTTGGCTCGACAAATTCCGTTCTTCTAGGTTAAACTGTTCGTTGGCAGTAACCGGTTTCATTTTGAGGTTTCACTCTGTTTTCTCCTATAGGGATACATGTATTTGGAACTCTAAATCAAACACAGTTTGTGCTAGCTCTTTGAAACTTGACACAATAAAGCAGTTTCAAGTTCTATCTCTATGGTTTGTTTGCTGTTGATGTAGCCCTAAGCAGAGACTGGCGAGAATCACTTTCATGGAAAGGGCCTGCCAAGCTTCCAAAAAACTACGAGTTGCCTGAAATCTCAGCAAACACTTTTTCAACCAATCTTGATGAAACTCTCAGGTAATGATCAGTACACCAATCTTACTTGGCTCGCCAAATTTAGTACTTCTAGGTTAAACCGTTCGTTTATCAGAAACCGGTTTCATTTTGAGGTTTCACTCTGTTTTCTCCTATTGGGATACATGTATTTGGAACTCTAAATCAAACACGGTTTGTGCTAGCTCTTTGAAACTTGACACAATAAAGCAGTTTCAAGTTCTATCTCTATGGTTTGTTTGCTGTTGATGTAGCCCTAAGCAGAGACTGGCGAGAATCACTTTCATGGAAAGGGCCTGCCAAGCTTCCAAAAAACTACGAAGTGCCTGAAATCTCAGCAAACACTTTTTCACCCAATCTTGATGAAACTTTCAGGTAATGATCAGTACACCAATCTTACTTGGCTCGCCAAATTTAGTACTTCTAGGTTAAACCGTTCGTTGGCAGTAACCGGTTTCATTTTGAGGTTTCACTCTCTTTTCTCCTATAGGGATACATGTATTTGGAACTCTAAATCAAACACGGTTTGTGCTAGCTCTTTGAAACTTGACACAATAAAGCAGTTTCAAGTTCTATCTCTATGGTTTGTTTGCTGTTGATGTAGCCCTAAGCAGAGACTGGCGAGAATCACTTTCATGGAAAGGGCCTGCCAAGCTTCAAAAAAACTATGACTTGCCTGAAATCTCAGCACACACTTTTTCACCCAATCTTGATGAAACTTTCAGGTAATGATCAGTACACCAATCCAACTTTGCTCTCCAAATTTCGTTCTTCTAGGTTAAACCGTTCGTTGGCAGTAACCGGTTTCATTTTGAGGTTTCACTCTGTTTCTCCTATAGGGATACATGTATTTGGAACTCTAAATCAAACACGGTTTGTGCTAGCTCTTTGAAACTTGACACAATAAAGTAGTTTCAAGTTCTATCTCTATGGTTTGTTTGCTGTTGATGTAGCCCTAAGCAGAGACTGGCGAGAATCACTTTCATGGAAAGGGCCTGCCAAGCTTCCAAAAAACTACGACTTGCCTGAAATCTCAGCACACACTTTTTCACCCAATCTTGATGAAACTTTCAGGTAATGATCTGTACACCAATCTTACTTGGCTCGCCAAATTTAGTACTTCTATGTTAAACCGTTCCTTGGCAGTAACCGGTTTCATTTTGAGGTTTCACTCTGTTTTCTCCTATAGGGATACATGTATTTGGAACTCTAAATCAAACACGGTTTGAGCTAGCTCTTTGAAACTTGACACAATAAAGCAGTTTAAAGTTCTTTCTCTATGGTTTGTGTGCTGTTGATGTAGCCCTAAGCAGAGACTGGCGAGAATCACTTTCATGGAAAGGGCCTGCCAAGCTTCAAAAAACTACGAGTTTCCTGAAATCTCAGCACACACTTTTTCACCCAATCTTGATGAAACTTTCAGGTAATGATCAGTACACCAATCCCACTTGGTTCACCAAATTTCGTTCTTCTAGGTTAAACCGTTCGTTGGCAGTAACCGGTTTCATTTTGAGGTTTCACTCTGTTTTCTCCTATAGGGATACATGTATTTGGAACTCTAAATAAAACACGGTTTGTGCTAGCTCTTTGAAACTTGACACAATAAAGCAGTTTCAAGTTCTATCTCTATGGTTTGTTTGCTGTTGATGTAGCCCTAAGCAGAGACTGGCGAGAATCACTTTCATGGAAAGGGCCTGCCAAGCCTCCAAAAAACTACGAGTTGCCTGAAATCTCAGCACACTCTTTTTCACCCAATCTTGATGAAACTTTCAGGTAATGATCAGTACACCAATCCCACTTGGCTCGCCAAATTTCCTTCTTCTAGGTTAAACTGTTCGTTGGCAGTAACCGGTTTCATTTTGAGGTTTTACTCTGTTTTCTCCTATAGGGATACATGTATTTGGAACTCTAAATCAAACACGGTTTGTGCTAGCTCTTTGAAACTTGACACAATAAAGCAGTTTCAAGTTCTATCTCTATGGTTTTTTTGCTGTTGATGTAGCCCTAAGCAGAGACTGGCGAGAATCACTTTCATCGAAAGGTCCTGCCAAGCTTTCAAAAAACTACGAGTTGCCTGAAATCTCAGCACACCCTTTTTCACCCAATATTGATGAAACTTTCAGGTAATGATCAGTACACCAATCCCACTTGGCTCGCCAAATTTCGTTCTTCTAGGTTAAACCGTTCGTTGGCAGAAACCGGTTTCATTTTGAGGTTTCACTCTGTTTTCTCCTATAAGGATACATGTATTTGGAACTCTAAATCAAACACGGTTTGTGCTAGCTCTTTGAAACTTGACACAATAAAGCAGTTTCAAGTTCTATCTCTATGGTTTGTTTGCTGTTGATGTAGCCCTAAGCAGAGACTGGCGAGAATCACTTTCATGGAAAGGGCCTGCCAAGCTTCCAAAAAGTACGAGTTGCCTCAAATCTCAGCACACACTTTTTCACCCAATCTTGATGAAACTTTCAGGTAATGATCAGTACACCAATCCCACTTGGCTCGACAAATTTCGTACTTCTAGGTTAAACCGTTCGTTGGCAGTAACCGGTTTCATTTTGAGGTTTCACTCTGTTTTCTCCTATAGGGATACATGTATTTGGAACTCTAAATCAAACACGGTTTGTGCTAGCTCTTTGAAACTTGACACAATAAAGCAGTTTCAAGTTCTATCTCTGTGGTTTGTTTGCTGTTGATGTAGCCCTAAGCAGAGACTGGCGAGAATAACTTTCATGGAAAGGGCTTGCCAAGCTTCCAAAAACACTACGAGTTGCTTGAAATCTCAGCACACCCTTTTTCACCCAATATTGATGAAACTTTCAGGTAATGATCAGTACACCAATCCCACTTGGCTCGCCAAATTTCGTTCTTCTAGGTTAAACCGTTCGTTGGAAGAAACCGGTATCATTTTGAGGTTTCACTCTGTTTTCTCCTATAGGGATAAATGTATTTGGAACACTAAATCAAACACGGTTTGTGCTAGCTCTTTGAAACTTGACACAATAAAGCAGTTTCAAGTTCTATCTCTGTTGTTTGTTTGCTGTTGATGTAGCCCTAAGCAGAGACTGGCGAGAATCACTTTCATGGAAAGGGCCTGCAAAGCTTCCAAAAAACTACGAGTTGTCTGAAATCTCAGCACACACTTTTTCACCCAATCTTGATGAAACTTTCAGGTAATGATCAGTACACCAATCCCACTTGGCTCGCCAAATTTCGTTTTTCTAGGTTAAACCGTTCGTTGGCAGTAACCGGTTTCATTTTGAGGTTTCACTCTGTTTTCTCCTATAGGGATAAATGTATTTGGAACTCTAAATCAAACACGGTTTGTGCTAGCTCTTTGAAACTTGACACAATAAAGCAGTTTCAGGTTCTATCTCTATGGTTTGTTTGCTGTTGATGTAGCCCTAAGCAGAGACTGGCGAGAATCACTTTCATGGAAAGGGCCTGCCAAGCTTCCAAAAAACTACGAGTTGCCTGAAATCTCAGCACACACTTATTCACCCAATCTTGATGATACTTTCAGGTAATGATCAGTACACCAATCCCACTTGGCTTGCCAAATTTCGTTCTTCCAAGTTAAACCGTTCGTTGGCAGTAACCGGTTTCATTTTGAGGTTTCACTCTGTTTTCTCCTATAGGGATACATGTATTTGGAACTCTAAATCAAACACGGTTTGAGCTAGCTCTTAGAAACTTGACACAATAAAGCAGTTTAAAGTTCTTTCTCTATGGTTTGTGTGCTGTTGATGTAGCCCTAAGCAGAGACTGGCGAGAATCACTTTCATGGAAAGGGCCTGCCAAGCTTCAAAAAACTACGAGTTTCCTGAAATCTCAGCACACACTTTTTCACCCAATCTTGATGAAACTTTCAGGTAATGATCAGTACACCAATCCCACTTGGTTCACCAAATTTCGTTCTTCTAGGTTAAACCGTTCGTTGGCAGTAACCGGTTTCATTTTGAGGTTTCACTCTGTTTTCTCCTATAGGGATACATGTATTTGGAACTCTAAATAAAACACGGTTTGTGCTAGCTCTTTGAAACTTGACACAATAAAGCAGTTTCAAGTTCTATCTCTATGGTTTGTTTTTTGTTGATGTAGCCCTAAGCAGAGACTGGCGAGAATCACTTTCATGGAAAGGGCCTGCCAAGCCTCCAAAAAACTACGAGTTGCCTGAAATCTCAGCACACTCTTTTTCACCCAATCTTGATGAAACTTTCAGGTAATGATCAGTACACCAATCCCACTTGGCTCGCCAAATTTCGTTCTTCTAGGTTAAACCGTTCGTTGGCAGTAACCGGTTTCATTTTGAGGTTTCACTCTGTTTTCTCCTATAGGGATACATGTATTTGGAACTCTAAATCAAACACGGTTTGAGCTAGCTCTTAGAAACTTGACACAATAAAGCAGTTTAAAGTTCTTTCTCTATGGTTTGTGTGCTGTTGATGTAGCCCTAAGCAGAGACTGGCGAGAATCACTTTCATGGAAAGGGCCTGCCAAGCTTCAAAAAACTACGAGTTTCCTGAAATCTCAGCACACACTTTTTCACCCAATCTTGATGAAACTTTCAGGTAATGATCAGTACACCAATCCCACTTGGTTCACCAAATTTCGTTCTTCTAGGTTAAACCGTTCGTTGGCAGTAACCGGTTTCATTTTGAGGTTTCACTCTGTTTTCTCCTATAGGGATACATGTATTTGGAACTCTAAATAAAACACGGTTTGTGCTAGCTCTTTGAAACTTGACACAATAAAGCAGTTTCAAGTTCTATCTCTATGGTTTGTTTTTTGTTGATGTAGCCCTAAGCAGAGACTGGCGAGAATCACTTTCATGGAAAGGGCCTGCCAAGCCTCCAAAAAACTACGAGTTGCCTGAAATCTCAGCACACTCTTTTTCACCCAATCTTGATGAAACTTTCAGGTAATGATCAGTACACCAATCCCACTTGGCTCGCCAAATTTCCTTCTTCTAGGTTAAACTGTTCGTTGGCAGTAACCGGTTTCATTTTGAGGTTTTACTCTGTTTTCTCCTATAGGGATACATGTATTTGGAACTCTAAATCAAACACGGTTTGTGCTAGCTCTTTGAAACTTGACACAATAAAGCAGTTTCAAGTTCTATCTCTATGGTTTGTTTGCTGTTGATGTAGCCCTAAGCAGAGACTGGCGAGAATCACTTTCATGGAAAGGGCCTGCCAAGCTTCCAAAAAAACTACGAGTTGCCTGAAATCTCAGAAAACACTTTTTCACCCAATCTTGATAAAACTTTCAGGTAATGATCAGTACACCAATCTTACTTGGCTCGCCAAATTTAGTACTTCTAGGTTAAACCGTTCGTAGGCAGTAAGCGGTTTCATTTTGAGGTTTCACTCTGTTTTCTCCTATAGGGATACATGTATTTGGAACTCTAAATCAAACACGGTTTGTGCTAGCTCTTTGAAACTTGACACAATAAAGCCGTTTCAAGTTCTATCTCTATGGTTTGTTTGCTGTTGATGTAGCCCTAAGCAGAGACTGGCGAGAATCACTTTCATGGAAAGAGCCTGCCAAGCTTCCAAAAAACTACGAATTGCCTGAAATCTCAGCACACACTTTTTCACCCAATCTTGATGAAACTTTCAGGTAATGATCAGTACACCAATCCCAGTTGGCTCTCCAAATTTCGTTCTTCTAGGTTAAACCGTTTGTTGGCAGTAACCGATTTCATTTTGAGGTTTCATTCTGTTTTCTCCTATAGGGATTCATGTATTTGGAACTCTAAATCAAACACGGTTTGTGCTAGTTCTTTGAAACTTGACACAATAAAGCAGTTTCAAGTTCTATCTCTATGGTTTCTTTGCTGTAGATGTAGCCCTAAGCAGAGACTGGCGAGAATCACTTTCATGGAAAGGGCCTGCCAAGATTCCAAAAAACTACGAGTTGCTTGAAATCTCAGCACACACTTTTTCACCCAATCTTGATGAAATTTTCAGGTAATGATCAGTACACCAATCCCACTTGGCTCGCCAAATTTCGTTCTTCTAGGTTAAACCGTTCGTTGGCAGTAACCGGTTTCATTTTGAGGTTTCACTCTGTTTTCTCCTATACGGATACATGTATTTGGAACTCTAAATCAAACACGGTTTGTGCTAGCTCTTTGAAACTTGACACAATAAAGCAGTTTCAAGTTCTATCTCTATGGTTTGTTTGCTGTTGATGTAGCCCTAAGCAGAGACTGGCGAGAATCACTTTCATGGAAAGGGCCTGCCAAGCCTCCAAAAAACTACGAGTTGCCTGAAATCTCAGCACACTCTTTTTCACCCAATCTTGATGAAACTTTCAGGTAATGATCAGTACACCAATCCCACTTGGCTCGCCAAATTTCGTTCTTCTAGGTTAAACCGTTCCTTGGCAGTAACCGGTTTCATTTTGAGGTTTCACTCTGTTTTCTCCTATAGGGATACATGTATTTGGAACTCTAAATCAAACACGGTTTGTGCTAGCTCTTTGAAACTTGACACAATAAAGCAGTTTCAAGTTCTATCTCTATGGTTTGTTTGCTGTTGATGTAGCCCTAAGCAGAGACTGGCGAGAATTACTTTCATGGAAAGGGCCTGCAAAGCTCCAAAAAAACTACGAGTTGCCTGAAATCTCAGCACACCCTTTTTCACCCAATATTGATGAAACTTTCAGGTAATGATCAGTACACCAATCCCACTTGGCTCGCCAAATTTCGTTCTTCTAGGTTAAACCGTTCGTTGGCAGAAACCGGTTTCATTTTGAGGTTTCACTCTGTTTTCTCCTATAAGGATACATGTATTTGGAACTCTAAATGAAACACGGTTTGTGCTAGCTCTTTGAAACTTGACACAATAAAGCAGTTTCAAGTTCTATCTCTATGGTTTGTTTGCTGTTGATGTAGCCCTAAGCAGAGACTGGCGAGAATCACTTTCATGGAAAGGGCCTGCCAAGCTTCCAAAAAACTACGAGTTGCCTGAAATCTCAGCAAACACTTTTTCACCCAATCTTGATAAAACTTTCAGGTAATGATCAGTACACCAATCTTACTTGGCTCGCCAAATTTAGTACTTCTAGGTTAAACCGTTCGTTGGCAGTAACCGGTTTCATTTTGAGGTTTCACTCTGTTTTCTCCTATAGGGATACATGTATTTGGAACTCTAAATAAAACACGGTTTGTGCTAGCTCTTTGAAACTTGACACAATAAAGCAGTTTCAAGTTCTATCTCTTTGGTTTGTTTGCTGTTGATGTAGCCCTAAGCAGAGGCTGGCGAGAATCACTTTCATGGAAAGAGCCTGCCAAGCTTCCAAAAAACTACGAATTGCCTGAAATCTCAGCACACAATTTTTCACCCAATCTTGATGAAACTTTCAGGTAATGATCAGTACACCAATCCCACTTGGCTCACCAAATTTCGTTCTTCTAGGTTAAACCGTTCGTTGGCAGTAACCGGTTTCATTTTGAGGTTTCACTCTGTTTTCTCCTATAGGGATACATGTATTTGGAACTCTAAATCAAACACGGTTTGTGCTAGCTCTTTGAAACTTGACACAATAAAGCAGTTTCAAGTTCTATCTCTATGGTTTGTTTGCTGTTGATGTAGCCCTAAGCAGAGACTGGCGAGAATCACTTTCATGGAAAGGGCCTGCCAAGCCTCCAAAAAACTACGAGTTGCCTGAAATCTCAGCACACTCTTTTTCACCCAATCTTGATGAAACTTTCAGGTAATGATCAGTACACCAATCCCACTTGGCTCGCCAAATTTCGTTCTTCTAGTTTAAACCGTTCCTTGGCAGTAACCGGTTTCATTTTGAGGTTTCACTCTGTTTTCTCCTATAGGGATACATGTATTTGGAACTCTAAATCAAACACGGTTTGTGCTAGCTCTTTGAAACTTGACACAATAAAGCAGTTTCAAGTTCTATCTCCGTGGTTTTTTTGCTGTTGATGTAGCCCTAAGCAGAGACTGGCGAGAACAACTTTCATGGAAAGGGCCTACAAAGCTTAAAAAAAACTACGAGTTGCCTGAAATCTCAGCACACACTTTTTCACCCTATATTGATGAAATTTTCAGGTAATGATCAGTACACCAATCCCACTTGGCTCGCCAAATTTCGTTCTTCTAAGTTAAACCGTTCATTGGCAGAAACCGGTTTCATTTTGAGGTTTCACTCTGTTTTCTCCTATAAGGATACATGTATTTGGAACTCTAAATCAAACACGGTTTGTGCTAGCTCTTTGAAACTTGACACAATAAAGCAGTTTCAAGTTCTATCTCTATGATTTGTTTGCTGTTGATGTAGCCCTAAGCAGAGACTGGCGAGAATCACTTTCATGGAAAGGGCCTGCAAAGCTTCCAAAAAACTACGAGTTGTCTGAAATCTCAGCACACACTTTTTCACCCAATCTTGATGAAACTTTCAGGTAATGATCAGTACACAAATCCCACTTGGCTCGCCAAATTTCGTTCTTCTAGGTTAAACTGTTCGTTGGCAGTAACCGGTTTCATTTTGAGGTTTCACTCTGTTTTCTCCTATAGGATTACATGTATTTGGAACTCTAAATCAAACACGGTTTGTTCTAGCTCTTTGAAACTTGACACAATAAAGCAGTTTCAAGTTCTATCTCTATGGTTTGTTTGCTGTTGATGTAGCCCTAAGCAGAGACTGGCGAGAATCACTTTCATGGAAAGGGCCTGCCAAGCCTCCAAAAAACTACGAGTTGCCTGAAATCTCAGCACACTCTTTTTCACCCAATCTTGATGAAACTTTCAGGTAATGATCAGTACACCAATCCCACTTGGCTCGCCAAATTTCGTTCTTCTAGGTTAAACCGTTCGTTGGAAGTAACCGGTTTCATTTTGAGGTTTCACTCTGTTTTCTCCTATAGGGATACATGTTTTTGGAACTCTAAATCAAACACGGTTTGTGCTAGCTCTTTGAAACTTGACACAATAAAGCAGTTTCAAGTTCTATCTCTATGGTTTGTTTGCTTTGATGTAGCCCTAAGCAGAGACTGGCGAGAATCACTTTCATGGAAAGGGCCTGCCAAGCTTCCAAAAAACTACGAGTTGCCTGAAACCTCAGCACACACTTTTTCACCCAATTGATGAAACTTTCAGGTAATGATCAGTACACCAATCCCACTTGGCTCTCCAAATTTCGTTCTTCTAGGTTAAACCGTTCGTTGGCAGTAACCGATTTCATTTTGAGGTTTCATTCTGTTTTCTCCTATAGGGATTCATGTATTTGGAACTCTAAATCAAACACGGTTTGTGCTAGTTCTTTGAAACTTGACACAATAAAGCAGTTTCAAGTTCTATCTCTATGGTTTGTTTGCTGAAGATGTAGCCCTAAGCAGAGACTGGCGAGAATCACTTTCATGGAAAGGGCCTGCCAAGATTCCAAAAAACTACGAGTTGCTTGAAATCTCAGCACACACTTTTTCACCCAATCTTGATGAAATTTTCAGGTAATGATCAGTACACCAATCCCACTTGGCTCGCCAAATTTCGTTCTTCTAGGTTAAACCGTTCGTTGGCAGTAACCGGTTTCATTTTGAGGTTTCACTCTGTTTTCTCCTATAGGGATACATGTATTTGGAACTCTAAATCAAACACGGTTTGTGCTAGCTCTTTGAAACTTGACACAATAAAGCAGTTTCAAGTTCTATCTCTATGGTTTGTTTGCTGTTGATGTAGCCCTAAGCAGAGACTGGCGAGAATCACTTTCATGGAAAGGGCCTGCCAAGCCTCCAAAAAACTACGAGTTGCCTGAAATCTCAGCACACTCTTTTTCACCCAATCTTGATGAAACTTTCAGGTAATGATCAGTACACCAATCCCACTTGGCTCGCCAAATTTCGTTCTTCTAGGTTAAACCGTTCCTTGGCAGTAACCGGTTTCATTTTGAGGTTTCACTCTGTTTTCTCCTATAGGGATACATGTATTTGGAACTCTAAATCAAACACGGTTTGTGCTAGCTCTTTGAAACTTGACACAATAAAGCAGTTTCAAGTTCTATCTCTATGGTTTGTTTGCTGTTGATGTAGCCCTAAGCAGAGACTGGCGAGAATTACTTTCATGGAAAGGGCCTGCAAAGCTTCAAAAAAACTACGAGTTGCCTGAAATCTCAGCACACACTTTTTCACCCAATATTGATGAAACTTTCAGGTAATGATCAGTACACCAATCCCACTTGGCTCGCCAAATTTCGTTCTTCTAGGTTAAACCGTTCGTTGGCAGAAACCGGTTTCATTTTGAGGTTTCACTCTGTTTTCTCCTATAAGGATACATGTATTTGGAACTCTAAATGAAACACGGTTTGTGCTAGCTCTTTGAAACTTGACACAATAAAGCAGTTTCAAGTTCTATCTCTATGGTTTGTTTGCTGTTGATGTAGCCCTAAGCAGAGACTGGCGAGAATCACTTTCATGGAAAGGGCCTGCCAAGCTGCCAAAAAACTACGAGTTGCCTGAAATCTCAGCAAACACTTTTTCACCCAATCTTGATAAAACTTTCAGGTAATGATCAGTACACCAATCTTACTTGGCTCGCCAAATTTAGTACTTCTAGGTTAAACCGTTCGTTGGCAGTAACCGGTTTCATTTTGAGGTTTCACTCTGTTTTCTCCTATAGGGATACATGTATTTGGAACTCTAAATAAAACACGGTTTGTGCTAGCTCTTTGAAACTTGACACAATAAAGCAGTTTCAAGTTCTATCTCTATGGTTTGTTTGCTGTTGATGTAGCCCTAAGCAGAGGCTGGCGAGAATCACTTTCATGGAAAGAGCCTGCCAAGCTTCCAAAAAACTACGAATTGCCTGAAATCTCAGCACACACTTTTTCACCCAATCTTGATGAAACTTTCAGGTAATGATCAGTACACCAATCCCACTTGGCTCTCCAAATTTACTACTTCTAGGTTAAACCATCGTTGGCAGTAACCGGTTTCATTTTGAGGTTTCACTCTGTTTTCTCCTATAGGGATACATGTATTTGGAACTCTAAATCAAACACGGTTTGTGCTAGCTCTTTGAAACTTGACACAATAAAGCAGTTTCAAGTTCTATCTCTATGGTTTGTTTGCTGTTGATGTAGCCCTAAGCAGAGACTGGCGAGAATCACTTTCATGGAAAGGGCCTGCCAAGCTTCCAAAAAACTACGAGTTGCCTGAAATCTCAGCACACACTTTTTCACCCAATCTTGATGAAACTTTCAGGTAATGATCAGTACACCAATCCCACTTGGCTCACCAAATTTCGTTCTTCTAGGTTAAACCGTTCGTTGGCAGTAACCGGTTTCATTTTGAGGTTTCACTCTGTTTTCTCCTATAGGGATACATGTATTTGGAACTCTAAATCAAACACGGTTTGTGCTAGCTCTTTGAAACTTGACACAATAAAGCAGTTTCAAGTTCTATCTCTATGGTTTGTTTGCTGTTGATGTAGCCCTAAGCAGAGACTGGCGAGAATCACTTTCATGGAAAGGGCCTGCCAAGCCTCCAAAAAACTACGAGTTGCCTGAAATCTCAGCACACTCTTTTTCACCCAATCTTGATGAAACTTTCAGGTAATGATCAGTACACCAATCCCACTTGGCTCGCCAAATTTCGTTCTTCTAGTTTAAACCGTTCCTTGGCAGTAACCGGTTTCATTTTGAGGTTTCACTCTGTTTTCTCCTATAGGGATACATGTATTTGGAACTCTAAATCAAACACGGTTTGTGCTAGCTCTTTGAAACTTGACACAATAAAGCAGTTTCAAGTTCTATCTCCATGGTTTTATTGCTGTTGATGTAGCCCTAAGCAGAGACTGGCGAGAATCACTTTCATGGAAAGGGCCTGCCAAGATTCCAAAAAACTACGAGTTGCTTGAAATCTCAGCACACACTTTTTCACCCAATCTTGATGAAATTTTCAGGTAATGATCAGTACACCAATCCCACTTGGCTCGCCAAATTTCGTTCTTCTAGGTTAAACCGTTCGTTGGCAGTAACCGGTTTCATTTTGAGGTTTCACTCTGTTTTCTCCTATAGGGATACATGTATTTGGAACTCTAAATCAAACACGGTTTGTGCTAGCTCTTTGAAACTTGACACAATAAAGCAGTTTCAAGTTCTATCTCTATGGTTTGTTTGCTGTTGATGTAGCCCAAAGCAGAGACTGGCGAGAATCACTTTCATGGAAAGGGCCTGCCAAGCTTCCAAAAAACTACGACTTGCCTGAAATCTCAGCACACACTTTTTAACCCAATCTTGATGAAACTTTCAGGTAATGATCAGTACACAAATCCCACTTGGCTCGCCAAATTTCGTTCTTCTAGGTTAAACCGTTCCTTGGCAGTAACCGGTTTCATTTTGAGGTTTCACTCTGTTTTCTCCTATAGGGATACATGTATTTGGAACTCTAAATCAAACACGGTTTGTGCTAGCTCTTTGAAACTTGACACAATAAAGCAGTTTCAAGTTCTATCTCTATGGTTTGTTTGCTGTTTAGGTAGCCCTAAGCAGAGACTGGCGAGAATTACTTTCATGGAAAGGGCCTGCCAAGCTTCCAAAAAACTACGAGTTGCCTGAAATCTCAGCACACACTTTTTCACCCAATCTTGATGAAACTTTCAGGTAATGATCAGTACACCAATCCCACTTGGCTCGCCAAATTTCGTTGTTCTAGGTTAAACCGTTCGTTGGCAGTAACCGGTTTCATTTTGAGGTTTCACTCTGTTTTCTCCTATAGGGATACATGTTTTTGGAACTCTAAATCAAACACGGTTTGTGCTAGCTCTTTGAAACTTGACACAATAAAGCAGTTTCAAGTTCTATCTCTATGGTTTGTTTGCTTTGATGTAGCCCTAAGCAGAGACTGGCGAGAATCACTTTCATGGAAAGGGCCTGCCAAGCTTCCAAAAACTACGAGTTGCCTGAAATCTCAGCACACACTTTTTTACCCAATCTTGATGAAACTTTCAGGTAATGATCAGTACACCAATCCCACTTGGCTCGCCAAATTTCGTACTTCTAGGTTAAACTGTTCGTTGGCAGTAACCGGTTTCATTTTGAGGTTTCACTCTGTTTTCTCCTATAGGGATACATGTATTTGGAACACTAAATCAAACACGGTTTGTGCTAGCTCTTTGAAACTTGACACAATAAAGCAGTTTCAAGTTCTATCTCTGTTGTTTGTTTGCTGTTGATGTAGCCCTAAGCAGAGACTGGCGAGAATCACTTTCATGGAAAGGGCCTGCAAAGCTTCCAAAAAACTACGAGTTGTCTGAAATCTCAGCACACACTTTTTCACCCAATCTTGATGAAACTTTCAGGTAATGATCAGTACACCAATCCCACTTGGCTCGCCAAATTCGTTTTTCTAGGTTAAACCGTTCGTTGGCAGTAACCGGTTTCATTTTGAGGTTTCACTCTGTTTTCTCCTATAGGGATAAATGTATTTGGAACTCTAAAATCAAACACGGTTTGTGCTAGCTCTTTGAAACTTGACACAATAAAGCAGTTTCAGGTTCTATCTCTATGGTTTGTTTGCTGTTGATGTAGCCCTAAGCAGAGACTGGCGAGAATCACTTTCATGGAAAGGGCCTGCCAAGCTTCCAAAAAACTATGACTTGCCTGAAAATCTCAGCACACACTTATTCACCCAATCTTGATGATACTTTCAGGTAATGATCAGTACACCAATCCCACTTGGCTCGCCAAATTTCGTTCTTCTAGGTTAAACCGTTCGTTGGCAGTAACCGGTTTCATTTTGAGGTTTCACTCTGTTTTCTCCTATATGGATACATGTATTTGGAACTCTAAATCAAACACGGTTTGTGCTAGCTCTTTGAAACTTGACAGAATAAAGCAGTTTGAAGTTCTATCTCTATGGTTTGTTTGCTGTTGATGTAGCCCTAAGCAGAGACTGGCGAGAATCACTTTCATGGAAAGGGCCTGCCAAGCTTCCAAAAAACTACGAGTTGCCTGAAAATCTCAGCAAACACTTTTTCAACCAATCTTGATGAAAACTCTCAAGTAATGATCAGTACACCAATCTTACTTGGCTCGCCAAATTTTAATACTTCTAGGTTAAACCATTCGTTGGCAGAAACCGGTTTCATTTTGAGGTTTCACTCTCTTTACTCCTATAGGGATACATGTATTTGGAACTCTAAATCAAACACGGTTTGTGCTAGCTCTTTGAAACTTGACACAATAAAGCAGTTTCAAGTTCTATCTCTATGGTTTGTTTTCTGTTGATGTAGCCCTAAGCAGAGACTGGCGAAAATCACTTTCATGGAAAGGGCCTGCCAAGCCTCCAAAAAACTACGAGTTGCCTGAAATCTCAGCACACTCTTTTTTCACCCAATCTTGATGAAACTTTCAGGTAATGATCAGTACACCAATCCCACTTGGCTCGCCAAATTTCGTTCTTCTAGGTTAAACCGTTCGTTGGCAGTAACCGGTTTCATTTTGAGGTTTCACTCTGTTTTCTCATATAGGGATACATGTTTTTGGAACTCTAAATCAAACACGGTTTGTGCTAGCTCTTTGAAACTTGACACAATAAAGCAGTTTCAAGTTCTATCTCTATGGTTTGTTTGCTGTTGATGTAGCCCTAAGCAGAGACTGGCGAGAATCACTTTCATGGAAAGGGCCTGCCAAGCTTCCAAAAAACTACGAGTTGCCTGAAATCTCAGCACACACTTTTTCACCCAATCTTGATGAAACTTTCAGGTAATGATCAGTACACCAATCCCACTTGGCTCGACAAATTCCGTTCTTCTAGGTTAAACTGTTCGTTGGCAGTAACCGGTTTCATTTTGAGGTTTCACTCTGTTTCTCCTATAGGGATACATGTATTTGGAACTCTAAATCAAACACAGTTTGTGCTAGCTCTTTGAAACTTGACACAATAAAGCAGTTTCAAGTTCTATCTCTATGGTTTGTTTGCTGTTGATGTAGCCCTAAGCAGAGACTGGCGAGAATCACTTTCATGGAAAGGGCCTGCCAAGCTTCCAAAAAACTACGAGTTGCCTGAAATCTCAGCAAACACTTTTTCAACCAATCTTGATGAAACTCTCAGGTAATGATCAGTACACCAATCTTACTTGGCTCGCCAAATTTAGTACTTCTAGGTTAAACCGTTCGTTTATCAGAAACCGGTTTTCATTTTGAGGTTTCACTCTGTTTTCTCCTATTGGGATACATGTATTTGGAACTCTAAATCAAACACGGTTTGTGCTAGCTCTTTGAAACTTGACACAATAAAGCAGTTTCAAGTTCTATCTCTATGGTTTGTTTGCTGTTGATGTAGCCCTAAGCAGAGACTGGCGAGAATCACTTTCATGGAAAGGGCCTGCCAAGCTTCCAAAAAACTACGAGTTGCCTGAAATCTCAGCAAACACTTTTTCAACCAATCTTGATGAAACTCTCAAGTAATGATCAGTACACCATCTTACTTGGCTCGCCAAATTTAATACTTCTAGGTTAAACCATTCGTTGGCAGAAACCGGTTTCATTTTGAGGTTTCACTCTCTTTACTCCTATAGGGATACATGTATTTGGAACTCTAAATCAAACACGGTTTGTGCTAGCTCTTTGAAACTTGACACAATAAAGCAGTTTCAAGTTCTATCTCTATGGTTTGTTTGCTGTTGATGTAGCCCTAAGCAGAGACTGGCGAGAATCACTTTCATGGAAAGGGCCTGCCAAGCCTCCAAAAAACTACGAGTTGCCTGAAATCTCAGCACACTCTTTTTCACCCAATCTTGATGAAACTTTCAGGTAATGATCAGTACACCAATCCCACTTGGCTCGCCAAATTTCCTTCTTCTAGGTTAAACTGTTCGTTGGCAGTAACCGGTTTCATTTTGAGGTTTTACTCTGTTTTCTCCTATAGGGATACATGTATTTGGAACTCTAAATCAAACACGGTTTGTGCTAGCTCTTTGAAACTTGACACAATAAAGCAGTTTCAAGTTCTATCTCTATGGTTTGTTTGCTGTTGATGTAGCCCTAAGCAGAGACTGGCGAGAATCACTTTCATCGAAAGGTCCTGCCAAGCTTTCAAAAAACTACGAGTTGCCTGAAATCTCAGCACACCCTTTTTTCACCCAATATTGATGAAACTTTCAGGTAATGATCAGTACACCAATCCCACTTGGCTCGCCAAATTTCGTTCTTCTAGGTTAAACCGTTCGTTGGCAGAAACCGGTTTCATTTTGAGGTTTCACTCTGTTTTCTCCAATAAGGATACATGTATTTGGAACTCTAAATCAAACACGGTTTGTGCTAGCTCTTTGAAACTTGACACAATAAAGCAGTTTCAAGTTCTATCTCTATGGTTTGTTTGCTGTTGATGTAGCCCTAAGCAGAGACTGGCGAGAATCACTTTCATGGAAAGGGCCTGCCAAGCTTCCAAAAAGTACGAGTTGCCTCAAATCTCAGCACACACTTTTTCACCCAATCTTGATGAAACTTTCAGGTAATGATCAGTACACCAATCCCACTTGGCTCGACAAATTTCGTACTTCTAGGTTAAACCGTTCGTTGGCAGTAACCAGTTTCATTTTGAGGTTTCACTCTGTTTTCTCCTATAGGGATACATGTATTTGGAACTCTAATCAAACACGGTTTGTGCTAGCTCTTTGAAACTTGACACAATAAAGCAGTTTCAAGTTCTATCTCTGTGGTTTGTTTTGCTGTTGAAGTAGCCCTAAGCAGAGACTGGCGAGAATAACTTTCATGGAAGGGCCTGCCAAGCTTCCAAAAACACTACGAGTTGCTTGAAATCTCAGCACACCCTTTTTCACCCAATATTGATGAAACTTTCAGGTAATGATCAGTACACCAATCCCACTTGGCTCGCCAAATTTCGTTCTTCTAGGTTAAACCGTTCGTTGGAAGAAACCGGTATCATTTTGAGGTTTCACTCTGTTTTCTCCTATAGGGATAATGTATTTGGAACACTAAATCAAACACGGTTTGTGCTAGCTCTTTGAAACTTGACACAATAAAGCAGTTTCAAGTTCTATCTCTGTTGTTTGTTTGCTGTTGATGTAGCCCTAAGCAGAGACTGGCGAGAATCACTTTCATGGAAAGGGCCTGCAAAGCTTCCAAAAACTACGAGTTGTCTGAAATCTCAGCACACACTTTTTCACCCAATTTTGATGAAACTTTCAGGTAATGATCAGTACACCAATCCCACTTGGCTCGCCAAATTTCGTTTTTCTAGGTTAAACCGTTCGTTGGCAGTAACCGGTTTCATTTTGAGGTTTCACTCTGTTTTTCTCCTATAGGGATAAATGTATTTGGAACTCTAAATCAAACACGGTTTGTGCTAGCTCTTTGAAACTTGACACAATAAAGCAGTTTCAGGTTCTATCTCTATGGTTTGTTTGCTGTTGATGTGCCCTAAGCAGAGACTGGCGAGAATCACTTTCATGAAAGGGCCTGCCAAGCTTCCAAAAAACTACGAGTTGCCTGAAATCTCAGCACACACTTATTCACCCAATCTTGATGATACTTTCAGGTAATGATCAGTACACCAATCCCACTTGGCTCGCCAAATTTCGTTCTTCTAGGTTAAACCGTTCGTTGGCAGTAACCGGTTTCATTTTTGAGGTTTCACTCTGTTTTCTCCTATAGGGATACATGTATTTGGAACTCTAAATCAAACACGGTTTGAGCTAGCTCTTAGAAACTTGACACAATAAAGCAGTTTAAAGTTCTTTCTCTATGGTTTGTGTGCTGTTGATGTAGCCCTAAGCAGAGACTGGCGAGAATCACTTTCATGGAAAGGGCCTGCCAAGCTTCAAAAAACTACGAGTTTCCTGAAATCTCAGCACACACTTTTTCACCCAATCTTGATGAAACTTTCAGGTAATGATCAGTACACCAATCCCACTTGGTTCACCAAATTTCGTTCTTCTAGGTTAAACCGTTCGTTGGCAGTAACCGGTTTCATTTTGAGGTTTCACTCTGTTTTCTCCTATAGGGATACATGTATTTGGAACTCTAAATAAAACACGGTTTGTGCAGCTCTTTGAAACTTGACACAATAAAGCAGTTTCAAGTTCTATCTCTATGGTTTGTTTTTTGTTGATGTAGCCCTAAGCAGAGACTGGCGAGAATCACTTTCATGGAAAGGGCCTGCCAAGCCTCCAAAAAACTACGAGTTGCCTGAAATCTCAGCACACTCTTTTTCACCCAATCTTGATGAAACTTTCAGGTAATGATCAGTACACCAATCCCACTTGGCTCGCCAAATTTCCTTCTTCTAGGTTAAACTGTTCGTTGGCAGTAACCGGTTTCATTTTGAGGTTTTACTCTGTTTTCTCCTATAGGGATACATGTATTTGGAACTCTAAATCAAACACGATTTGTGCAAGCTCTTTGAAACTTGACACAGTAAAGCAGTTTCAAGTTCTGTCTCTATGGTTTGTTTGCTGTTGATGTAGCCCTAAGCAGAGACTGGCGAGAATCACTTTCATGGAAAGGGCCTGCCAAGCTTCCAAAAAACTACGAGTTGCCTGAAATCTCAGAAAACACTTTTTCACCCAATCTTGATAAAACTTTCAGGTAATGATCAGTACACCAATCTTACTTGGCTCGCCAAATTTAGTACTTCTAGGTTAAACCGTTCGTAGGCAGTAACCGGTTTCATTTTGAGGTTTCACTCTGTTTTCTCCTATAGGGATACATGTATTTGGAACTCTAAATCAAACACGGTTTGTGCTAGCTCTTTGAAACTTGACACAATAAAGCCGTTTCAAGTTCTATCTCTATGGTTTGTTTGCTGTTGATGTAGCCCTAAGCAGAGACTGGCGAGAATCACTTTCATGGAAAGAGCCTGCCAAGCTTCCAAAAAACTACGACTTGCCTGAAATCTCAGCACACACTTTTTCACCCAATCTTGATGAAACTTTCAGGTAATGATCAGTACACCAATCCCAGTTGGCTCTCCAAATTTCGTTCTTCTAGGTTAAACCGTTCGTTGGCAGTAACCGATTTCATTTTGAGGTTTCATTCTGTTTTCTCCTATAGGGATTCATGTATTTGGAACTCTAAATCAAACACGGTTTGTGCTAGTTCTTTGAAACTTGACACAATAAAGCAGTTTCAAGTTCTATCTCTATGGTTTGTTTGCTGTAGATGTAGCCCTAAGCAGAGACTGGCGAGAATCACTTTCATGGAAAGGGCCTGCCAAGATTCCAAAAAACTACGAGTTGCTTGAAATCTCAGCACACACTTTTTCACCCAATCTTGATGAAATTTTCAGGTAATGATCAGTACACCAATCCCACTTGGCTCGCCAAATTTCGTTCTTCTAGGTTAAACCGTTCGTTGGCAGTAACCGGTTTCATTTTGAGGTTTCACTCTGTTTTCTCCTATAGGGATACATGTATTTGGAACTCTAAATCAAACACGGTTTGTGCTAGCTCTTTGAAACTTGACACAATAAAGCAGTTTCAAGTTCTATCTCTATGGTTTGTTTGCTGTTGATGTAGCCCTAAGCAGAGACTGGCGAGAATCACTTTCATGGAAAGGGCCTGCCAAGCCTCCAAAAAACTACGAGTTGCCTGAAATCTCAGCACACTCTTTTTCACCCAATCTTGATGAAACTTTCAGGTAATGATCAGTACACCAATCCCACTTGGCTCGCCAAATTTCGTTCTTCTAGGTTAAACCGTTCGTTGGCAGTAACCGGTTTCATTTTGAGGTTTCACTCTGTTTTCTCCTATAGGGATACATGTATTTGGAACTCTAAATCAAACACGGTTTGTGCTAGCTCTTTGAAACTTGACACAATAAAGCAGTTTCAAGTTCTATCTCTATGGTTTGTTTGCTGTTGATGTAGCCCTAAGCAGAGACTGGCGAGAATTACTTTCATGGAAAGGGCCTGCAAAGCTCCAAAAAAACTACGAGTTGCCTGAAATCTCAGCACACCTTTTTCACCCAATATTGATGAAACTTTCAGGTAATGATCAGTACACCAATCCCACTTGGCTCGCCAAATTTCGTTCTTCTAGGTTAAACCGTTCGTTGGCAGAAACCGGTTTCATTTTGAGGTTTCACTCTGTTTTCTCCTATAAGGATACATGTATTTGGAACTCTAAATGAAACACGGTTTGTGCTAGCTCTTTGAAACTTGACACAATAAAGCAGTTTCAAGTTCTATCTCTATGGTTTGTTTGCTGTTGATGTAGCCCTAAGCAGAGACTGGCGAGAATCACTTTCATGGAAAGGGCCTGCCAAGCTTCCAAAAAACTACGAGTTGCCTGAAATCTCAGCAAACACTTTTTCACCCAATCTTGATAAAACTTTCAGGTAATGATCAGTACACCAATCTTACTTGGCTCGCCAAATTTAGTACTTCTAGGTTAAACCGTTCGTTGGCAGTAACCGGTTTCATTTTGAGGTTTCACTCTGTTTTCTCCTATAGGGATACATGTATTTGGAACTCTAAATAAAACACGGTTTGTGCTAGCTCTTTGAAACTTGACACAATAAAGCAGTTTCAAGTTCTATCTCTATGGTTTGTTTGCTGTTTGATGTAGCCCTAAGCAGAGGCTGGCGAGAATCACTTTCATGGAAAGAGCCTGCCAAGCTTCCAAAAAACTACGAATTGCCTGAAATCTCAGCACACAATTTTTCACCCAATCTTGATGAAACTTTCAGGTAATGATCAGTACACCAATCCCACTTGGCTCACCAAATTTCGTTCTTCTAGGTTAAACCTTTCGTTGGCAGTAACCGGTTTCATTTTGAGGTTTCACTCTGTTTTCTCCTATAGGGATACATGTATTTGGAACTCTAAATCAAACACGGTTTGTGCTAGCTCTTTGAAACTTGACACAATAAAGCAGTTTCAAGTTCTATCTCTATGGTTTGTTTGCTGTTGATGTAGCCCTAAGCAGAGACTGGCGAGAATCACTTTCATGGAAAGGGCCTGCCAAGCCTCCAAAAAACTACGAGTTGCCTGAAATCTCAGCACACTCTTTTTCACCCAATCTTGATGAAACTTTCAGGTAATGATCAGTACACCAATCCCACTTGGCTCGCCAAATTTCGTTCTTCTAGTTTAAACCGTTCCTTGGCAGTAACCGGTTTCATTTTGAGGTTTCACTCTGTTTTCCTCCTATAGGGATACATGTATTTGGAACTCTAAATCAAACACGGTTTGTGCTAGCTCTTTGAAACTTGACACAATAAAGCAGTTTCAAGTTCTATCTCCATGGTTTTTTTGCTGTTGATGTAGCCCTAAGCAGAGACTGGCGAGAACAACTTCATGGAAAGGGCCTACAAAGCTTAAAAAAAACTACGAGTTGCCTGAAATCTCAGCACACACTTTTTCACCCTATATTGATGAAATTTTCAGGTAATGATCAGTACACCAATCCCACTTGGCTCGCCAAATTTCGTTCTTCTAAGTTAAACCGTTCATTGGCAGAAACCGGTTTCATTTTGAGGTTTCACTCTGTTTTCTCCTATAAGGATACATGTATTTGGAACTCTAAATCAAACACGGTTTGTGCTAGCTCTTTGAAACTTGACACAATAAAGCAGTTTCAAGTTCTATCTCTATGATTTGTTTGCTGTTGATGTAG
>NW_027524656.1:0-29735 GCF_052094955.1 Ictidomys tridecemlineatus
GTTAAACCGTTCGTTGGCAGTAAGCGGTTTCATTTTGAGGTTTCACTCTGTTTTCTCCTATAGGGATACATGTATTTAAAACTCTAAATCAAACGCGGTTTGTGCTAGCTCTTTGAAACTTGACACAATAAAGCAGTTTCAAGTTCTATCTCTATGGTTTGTTTGCTGTTGATGTAGCCCTATGGAGAGACTGGCGAGAATCACTTTCATGGAAAGGGCATGCCAAGCTTCCAAAAAACTACGAGTTGCCTGAAATCTCAGCACACACTTTTTCACCCAATCTTGATGAAACTTTCAGGTAATGATCAGTACACCAATCCCACTTGGCTGGCCAAATTTTGTTCTTCTAGGTTAAACCGTTCGTTGGCAGTAACCGGTTTCATTTTGAGGTTTCACTCTGTTTTCTCCTATAGGGATACATGTATTTGGAACTCTAAATAAAACACGGTTTGTGCTAGCTCTTTGAAACTTGACACAATAAAGCAGTTTCAAGTTCTATCTCTATGGTTTGTTTGCTGTTGATGTATCCCTAAGCAGAGACTGGCGAGAATCACTTTCATGGAAAGGGCCTGCCAAGCTTCCAAAAAACTACGAGTTGCCTGAAATCTCAGCACACACTTTTTCACCCAATCTTGATGAAACTTACAGGTCATGTTCAGTACACCAATCCCACTTGGCTCGCCAAATTTTGTTCTTCTAGGTTAAACCGTTCGTTAGCAGTAACCGGTTTCATTTTGAGGTTTCACTCTGTTTTCTCCCATAGGGATACATGTATTTGGAACTCTAAATCAAACACGGTTTGTGCTAGCTCTTTGAAACGTGACACAATAAAGCAGTTTCAAGTTCTATCTCTATGGTTTGTTTGCTGTTGATGTAGCCCTAAGCAGAGACTAGCGAGAATCACTTTCATGGAAAGGGCCTGCCAAGATTCCAAAAATCTACGAGTTGCATGAAATCTCAGCACACACTTTTTCACCCAATCTTGATGAAACTTTCAGGTAATGATCAGTACACCTATCCCACTTGGCTCGCCAAATTTTGTTCTTCTAGGTTAAACCGTTCGTTGGCAGTAACCGGTTTCATTTTGAGGTTTCACTCTGTTTTCTCCCATAGGGATACATGTATTTGGAACTCTAAATCAAACACGGTTTGTGCTAGCTCTTTGAAAACGTGACACAATAAAGCAGTTTCAAGTTCTATCTCTATGGTTTGTTTGCTGTTGATGTAGCCCTAAGCAGAGACTAGCGAGAATCACTTTCATGGAAAGGACCTGCCAAGATTCCAAAAACTACGAGTTGCCTGAAATCTCAGCACACACTTTTTCACCCAATCTTGATGAAACTTTCAGGTAATGATCAGTACACCAATCCCACTTGGCTCGCCAAATTTCGTTCTTCTTGGTTAAACCGTTCGTTGGCAGTAACCGGTTTCATTTTGAGGTTTCACTCTGTTTTCTCCCATAGGGATACATGTATTTGGAACTCTAAATCAAACACGGTTTGTGCTAGCTCTTTGAAACGTGACACAATGAAGCAGTTTCAAGTTCTATCTCTATGGTTTGTTTGCTGTTGATGTAGCCCTAAGCAGAGACTAGCGAGAATCACTTTCATGGAAAGGGCCTGCCAAGATTCCAAAAAACTACGAGTTGCCTGAAATCTCAGCACACACTTTTTCACCCAATCTTGATGAAACTTTCAGGTAATGATCAGTACACCAATCCCACTTGGCTCGCCAAATTTCGTTCTTCTAGGTTAAACCGTTCGTTGGCAGTAACCGGTTTCATTTTGAGGTTTCACTCTGTTTCCTCCTATAGGGATACATGTATTTAAAACTCTAAATCAAACACGGTTTTTGCTAGCTCTTTGAAACTTGACACAATAAAGCAGTTTCAAGTTCTATCTCTATGGTTTGTTTGCTGTTGATGTAGCCCTAAGCAGAGACTGGCGAGAATCACTTTCATGGAAAGGGCCTGCCAAGCTTCCAAAAAACTACGAGTTGCCTGAAATCTCAGCACACACTTTTTCACCCAATCTTGATGAAACTTTCAGGTAATGATCAGTACACCAATCCTATTTGGCTCGCCAAATTTCGTTCTTCTAGGTTAAACCATTTGTTGGCAGTAACCGGTTTCATTTTGAGGTTTCACTCTGTTTTCTCCTATAGTGATACATGTATTTTGAACTCTAAATCAAACACGGTTTGTGCTAGCTCTTTGAAACTTGACAGAATAAAGCAGTTTCAAGTTCTATCCCTATGGTTTGTTTGCTGTTGATGTAGCCCTAAGCAGAGACTGGCGAGAATCACTTTCATGGAAAGGGCCTGCCAAGCTTCTAAAAAACTACTAGTTGCCTGAAATCTCAGCAAAAACTTTTTCACCCAATCTTGATGAAACTTTCTGGTAATGATCTGTACACCAATCCCACTTGGCTCACCAAATTTCGTTCTTCTAGGTTACACCATTCGTTGGCTGTAACCGGTTTCATTTTGTGGTTTCACTCTGTTTTCTCCTATAGGGATACATGTATTTGGAACTCTAAATCAAACACGGTTTGTGCTAGCTCTTTGAAGCTTGACACAATAAAGCAGTTTCAAGTTCTATCTCTATGGTTTGTTTGCTGTTAATGTAGCCCTAAGCAGAGACTGGCGAGAATCACTTTCATGGAAAGGGCCTGCCAAGCTTCCGAAAAACTACGAGTTGCCTGAAATCTCAGCAAACACTTTTTCACCGAATCTTGATGAAACTTTCAGGTAATGATCAGTACACCAATCCTACTTGGCTCGCCAAATTTCGTTCTTCTAGGTTAAACCGTTCATTGGCAGTAACCGGTTTCATTTTTAGGTTTCACTCTGTTTTCTCCTATAGGGATACATGTATTTGGAACTCTAAATCAAAAACGGTTTGTTCTAGCTATTTGAAACTTGACACAATAAAGCAGTTTCAAGTTCTATCTCTATGGTTTGTTTGCTGTTGATGTAGCCCTAAGCAGAGACTGGCGAGAATCACTTTCAAAAAAAGGGCCTGCCAAGCTTCCAAAAAACTACGAGTTTCCTGAAATCCCAGAAAACACTTTTTCACCCAATCTTGATGATACTTTCAGGTAATTATCAGTACTCCAATCCCACTTGGCTCGCCAAATTTCGTTCTTCTAGGTTAAACCCTTCGTTGGCAGTAACCGGTTTCATTTTGAGGTTTCACTCTGTTTTCTCCTATAGGGATACATGTATTTGGAACTCTAAATCAAACACGGTTTGTGCTAGCTCTTTGAAACTTGACACAATAAAGCAGTTTCAAGTTCTATCTCTATGGTTTGTTTGCTGTTGATGTAGCCCTAAGCAGAGACTGGCGAGAATCACTTTCATGGAAAGGGCCTGCCAAGATTCCAAAAAACTACGAGTTGCCTGAAATCTCAGCACACACTTTTTCACCCAATCTTGATGAAACTTTCAGGTAATGATCAGTACACCAATCCCAATTTGCTCGCCAAATTTCGTTCTTCTAGGTTAAACCGTTCGTTGGCAGTAACTGGTTTCATTTTGAGGTTTCACTCTGTTTTCTCCTATAGGGATACATGTATTTGGAACTCTAAATCAAACGCGGTTCCTGCTAGCTCTTTGAAACTTGACACAATAAAGTAGTTTCAAGTTCTATCTCTATGGTTTGTTTGCTGTTGATGTAGCCCTAAGCAGAGACTGGCGAGGATCACTTTCATGGAAAGGGCCTGCCAAGCTTCCAAAAAACTACGAGTTGCCTGAAATCTGAGCAAACACTTTTTCACCGAATCTTGATGAAACTTTCAAGTAATGATCAGTACACCAATCCCACTTGGCTAGCCAAATTTCGTTCTTCTAGGTTAAACCGTTCGTTGGCAGTAACCGGTTTCATTTTGAGGTTTCACTCTGTTTTCTCCTATAGGGATACATGTATTTGGAACTCTAAAGGAATTACGGTTTGTGCTAGCTCTTTGAAACTTGACACAATAAAGCAGTTTCAAGTTCTATCTCTATGGTTTTTTGCTGTTGATGTAGCCCTAAGCAGAGACTGGCGAGAATCACTTTCATGGACAGGGCCTGCCAAGCTTCCAAAAGACTACGAGTTGCCTGAAATCTCAGCACACACTTTTTCACCCAATCTTGATGAAACTTTCCGGTAATGATCAGTACACCAATCCCACTTGGCTCGCCAAATTTCGTTCTTCTAGGTTAAACCGTTTGTTGGCAGTAACCGGTTTCATTTTGAGGTTTCACTCTGTTTTCTCCTATAGGGATACATGTATTTGGAACTCTAAATCAAACACGGTTTGTGCTAGCTCTTTGAAACTTGACACAATAAAGCAGTTTCAAGTTCTATCTGTACGGTTTGTTTGCTGTTGATGTAGCCCTAAGCAGAGACTGGCGAGAATCACTTTCATGGAAAGGGCCTGCCAAGCTTCCAAAAAACTACTAGTTGCCTGAAATCTCAGCAAACACTTTTTTACCCAATGTTGATGATACTTTCACGTAATGATCAGTACACCAATCCCACTTGGTTTGCCAAATTTCGTTCTTCTATGTTAAACCGTTCGTTGGCAGTAACCAGTTTCATTTTGAGGTTTCACTCTGTTTTCTCCTATAGGGATACATGTATTTAAAACTCTAAATCAAACACGGTTTGTGGTAGCTATTTGAAAGTTGAAACAATAAACCAGTTTCAAGTTCTATCTCTATGGTTTGTTTGCTGTTGATGTACCCTAAGCAGAGACTGGCGAGAATCACTTTCATGGAAAGGGCCTGCCAAGCTTCCAAAAAACTACGAGTTGCCTGAAATCTCAGCAAACACTTTTTCACCCAATCTTGATGAAACTTTCAGGTAATGATCAGTACACCAATCCCACTTGGCTAGCCAAATTTCGTTCTTCTAGGTTAAACCGTTCGTTGGCAGTATCCGGTTTCATTTTGAGGTTTCACTTTGTTTTCTCCTATAGGGATACATGTATTTGGAACTCTAAATCAAACACGGTTTGTGCTAGCTCTTTGAAACTTGACACAATAAAGCAGTTTCAAGTTCTATCTCTATGGTTTGTTTGCTGTTGATGTAGCCCTAAGCAGAGACTGGCGAGAATCACTTTCATGGAAAGGGCCTGCCAAGCTTCCAAAAAACTACGAGTTGCCTGAAATCTCAGCAAACACTTTTTCACCCAATCTTGATGAAACTTTCAGGTAATGATCAGTACACCAGTCTTACTTGGCTCGCCAAATTTCGTTCTTCTAGGTTAAACCGTTCGTTGGCAGTAACCGGTTTCATTTTGAGGTTTCACTCTGTTTTCTCCTATAGGGATACATGTATTTGGAACTCTAAATCAAACACGGTTTGTGCTAGCTCTTTGAAACTTGACACAATAAAGCAGTTTCAAGTTCTATCTCTATGGTTTGTTTGCTGTTGATGTACCCTAAGCAGAAACTGGCGAGAATCACTTTCATGGAAAGGGCCTGCCAAGCTTCCAAAAAACTACGAGTTGCCTGAAATCTCAGCAAACACTTTTTCACCCAATCTTGATGAAACTTTCAGGTAATGATCAGTACACCAATCCCACTTGGCTCACCAAATTTCGTTCTTCTAGGTTAAACCGTTCGTTGGCAGTATCCGGTTTCATTTTGAGGTTTCACTTTGTTTTCTCCTATAGGGATACATGTATTTGGAACTCTAAATCAAACACGGTTTGTGCTAGCTCTTTGAAACTTGACACAATAAAGCAGTTTCAAGTTCTATCTCTATGGTTTGTTTGCTGTTGATGTAGCCCTAAGCAGAGACTGGCGAGAATCACTTTCATGGAAAGGGCCTGCCAAGCTTCCAAAAAACTACGAGTTGCCTGAAATCTCAGCACACACTTTTTCACCCAATCTTGATGAAACTTTCAGGTAATGATCAGTACACCAGTCTTACTTGGCTCGCCAAATTTCGTTCTTCTAGGTTAATCCGTTCGTTGGCAGTAACTGGTTTCATTTTGAGGTTTCACTCTGTTTTCTCCTATAGGGATACATGTATTTGGAACTCTAAATAAAACACGGTTTGTGCTAGCTCTTTGAAACTTGACACAATAAAGCAGTTTCAAGTTCTATCTCTATGGTTTGTTTGCTGTTGATGTAGCCCTAAGCAGAGACTGGTGAGAATCACTTTCATGGAAAGGGCCTGCCAAGCTTCCAAAAAACTACGAGTTGCCTGAAATCTCAGCACACACTTTTTCACCCAATCTTGATGAAACTTTCAGGTAATGATCAGTACACCAATCCCACTTGGCTCGCCAAATTTTGTTCTTCTAGGTTAAACCGTTCGTTGGCAGTAACCGGTTTCATTTTGAGGTTTCACTCTGTTTTCCCCTATAGGGATACATGTATTTGGAACTCTAAATCAAACACGGTTTGTGCTAGCTCTTTGAAACTTGACACAATAAAGCAGTTTCAAGTTCTATCTCTATGGTTTGTTTGCTGTTGATGTAGCCCTAAGCAGAGACTGGCGAGAATCACTTTCATGGAAAGGGCCTGCCAAGCTTCCAAAAAACTACGAGTTGCCTGAAATCTCAGCACACACTTTTTCACCCAATCTTGATGAAACTTTCAGGTAATGATCAGTACACCAATCCCACTTGGCTCGCCAAATTTCGTTCTTCTAGGTTAAACCGTTCGTTGGCAGTATCCGGTTTCATTTTGAGGTTTCACTTTGTTTTCTCCTATAGGGATACATGTATTTGGAACTCTAAATCAAACACGGTTTGTGCTAGCTCTTTGAAACTTGACACAATAAAGCAGTTTCAAGTTCTATCTCTATGGTTTGTTTGCTGTTGATGTAGCCCTAAGCAGAGACTGGCGAGAATCACTTTCATGGAAAGGGCCTGCCAAGCTTCCAAAAAACTACGAGTTGCCTGAAATCTCAGCACACACTTTTTCACCCAATCTTGATGAAACTTTCAGGTAATGATCAGTACACCAGTCTTACTTGGCTCGCCAAATTTCGTTCTTCTAGTTTAAACCGTTCGTTGGCAGTAACCGGTTTCATTTTGAGGTTTCACTCTGTTTTCTCCTATAGGGATACATGTATTTGGAACTCTAAATAAAACACGGTTTGTGCTAGCTCTTTGAAACTTGACACAATAAAGCAATTTCAAGTTCTATCTTTATGGTTTGTTTGCTGTTGATGTAGCCCTAAGCAGAGACTGGTGAGAATCACTTTCATGGAAACGGCCTGCCAAGCTTCCAAAAAACTACGAGTTGCCTGAAATCTCAGCACACACTTTTTCAACCAATCTTGATGAAACTTTCAGGTAATGATCAGTACACCAATCCCACTTGGCTCGCCAAATTTTGTTCTTCTAGGTTAAACCGTTCGTTGGCAGTAACCGGTTTCATTTTGAGGTTTCACTCTGTTTTCCCCTATAGGGATACATGTATTTGGAACTCTAAATCAAACACGGTTTGTGCTAGCTCTTTGAAACTTGACACAATAAAGCAGTTTCAAGTTCTATCTCTATGGTTTGTTTGCTGTTGATGTAGCCCTAAGCAGAGACTGGCGAGAATCACTTTCATGGAAAGGGCCTGCCAAGTTTCCAAAAAACTACGAGTTGCCTGAAATCTCAGCACACACTTTTTCACCCAATCTTGATGAAACTTTCAGGTAATGATCAGTACACCAATCCCACTTGGCTCGCCAAATTTCGTTCTTCTAGGTTAAACCGTTCGTTGGCAGTATCCGGTTTCATTTTGAGGTTTCACTTTGTTTTCTCCTATAGGGATACATGTATTTGGAACACTAAATCAAACACGGTTTGTGCTAGCTCTTTGAAACTTGACACAATAAAGCAGTTTCAAGTTCTATCTCTATGGTTTGTTTGCTGTTGATGTAGCCCTAAGCAGAGACTGGCGAGAATCACTTTCATGGAAAGGGCCTGCCAAGCTTCCAAAAAACTACGAGTTGCCTGAAATCTCAGCAAACACTTTTTCACCCAATCTTGATGAAACTTTCAGGTAATGATCAGTACACCAGTCTTACTTGGCTCGCCAAATTTCGTTCTTCTAGGTTAAACCGTTCGTTGGCAGTAACCGGTTTCATTTTGAGGTTTCACTCTGTTTTCTCCTATAGGGATACATGTATTTGGAACTCTAAATCAAACACGGTTTGTGCTAGCTCTTTGAAACTTGACACAATAAAGCAGTGTCAAGTTCTATCTCTATGGTTTGTTTGCTGTTGATGTACCCTAAGCAGAGACTGGCGAGAATCACTTTCATGGAAAGGGCCTGCCAAGCTTCCAAAAAACTACGAGTTGCCTGAAATCTCAGCAAACACTTTTTCACCCAATCTTGATGAAACTTTCAGGTAATGATCAGTACACCAATCCCACTTGGCTCACCAAATTTCGTTCTTCTAGGTTAAACCGTTCGTTGGCAGTATCCGGTTTCATTTTGAGGTTTCACTTTGTTTTCTCCTATAGGGATACATGTATTTGGAACTCTAAATCAAACACGGTTTGTGCTAGCTCTTTGAAACTTGACACAATAAAGCAGTTTCAAGTTCTATCTCTATGGTTTGTTTGCTGTTGATGTAGCCCTAAGCAGAGACTGGCGAGAATCACTTTCATGGAAAGGGCCTGCCAAGCTTCCAAAAAACTACGAGTTGCCTGAAATCTCAGCACACACTTTTTCACCCAATCTTGATGAAACTTTCAGGTAATGATCAGTACACCAGTCTTACTTGGCTCGCCAAATTTCGTTCTTCTAGGTTAATCCGTTCGTTGGCAGTAACTGGTTTCATTTTGAGGTTTCACTCTGTTTTCTCCTATAGGGATACATGTATTTGGAACTCTAAATAAAACACGGTTTGTGCTAGCTCTTTGAAACTTGACACAATAAAGCAGTTTCAAGTTCTATCTCTATGGTTTGTTTGCTGTTGTTGTAGCCCTAAGCAGAGACTGGTGAGAATCACTTTCATGGAAACGGCCTGCCAAGCTTCCAAAAAACTACGAGTTGCCTGAAATCTCAGCACACACTTTTTCACCCAATCTTGATGAAACTTTCAGGTAATGATCAGTACACCAATCCCACTTGGCTCGCCAAATTTTGTTCTTCTAGGTTAAACCGTTCGTTGGCAGTAACCGGTTTCATTTTGAGGTTTCACTCTGTTTTCCCCTATAGGGATACATGTATTTGGAACTCTAAATCAAACACGGTTTGTGCTAGCTCTTTGAAACTTGACACAATAAAGCAGTTTCAAGTTCTATCTCTATGGTTTGTTTGCTGTTGATGTAGCCCTAAGCAGAGACTGGCGAGAATCACTTTCATGGAAAGGGCCTGCCAAGCTTCCAAAAAACTACGAGTTGCCTGAAATCTCAGCACACACTTTTTCACCCAATCTTGATGAAACTTTCAGGTAATGATCAGTACACCAATCCCACTTGGCTCGCCAAATTTCGTTCTTCTAGGTTAAACCGTTCGTTGGCAGTATCCGGTTTCATTTTGAGGTTTCACTTTGTTTTCTCCTATAGGGATACATGTATTTGGAACTCTAAATCAAACACGGTTTGTGCTAGCTCTTTGAAACTTGACATAATAAAGCAGTTTCAAGTTCTATCTCTATGGTTTGTTTGCTGTTGATGTAGCCCTAAGCAGAGACTGGCGAGAATCACTTTCATGGAAAGGGCCTGCCAAGCTTCCAAAAAACTACGAGTTGCCTGAAATCTCAGCACACACTTTTTCACCCAATCTTGATGAAACTTTCAGGTAATGATCAGTACACCAGTCTTACTTGGCTCGCCAAATTTCGTTCTTCTAGTTTAAACCGTTCGTTGGCAGTAACCGGTTTCATTTTGAGGTTTCACTCTGTTTTCTCCTATAGGGATACATGTATTTGGAACTCTAAATAAAACACGGTTTGTGCTAGCTCTTTGAAACTTGACACAATAAAGCAGTTTCAAGTTCTATCTCTATGGTTTGTTTGCTGTTGATGTAGCCCTAAGCAGAGACTGGTGAGAATCACTTTCATGGAAACGGCCTGCCAAGCTTCCAAAAAACTACGAGTTGCCTGAAATCTCAGCACACACTTTTTCACCCAATCTTGATGAAACTTTCAGGTAATGATCAGTACACCAATCCCACTTGGCTCGCAAATTTTGTTCTTCTAGGTTAAACCGTTCGTTGGCAGTAACCGGTTTCATTTTGAGGTTTCACTCTGTTTTCCCCTATAGGGATACATGTATTTGGAACTCTAAATCAAACACGGTTTGTGCTAGCTCTTTGAAACTTGACACAATAAAGCAGTTTCAAGTTCTATCTCTATGGTTTGTTTGCTGTAGATGTAGCCCTAAGCAGAGACTGGCGAGAATCACTTTCATGGAAAGGGCCTGCCAAGTTTCCAAAAAACTACGAGTTGCCTGAAATCTCAGCACACACTTTTTCACCCAATCTTGATGAAACTTTCAGGTAATGATCAGTACACCAATCCCACTTGGCTCGCCAAATTTCGTTCTTCTAGGTTAAACCGTTCGTTGGCAGTATCCGGTTTCATTTTGAGGTTTCACTTTGTTTTCTCCTATAGGGATACATGTATTTGGAACTCTAAATCAAACACGGTTTGTGCTAGCTCTTTGAAACTTGACACAATAAAGCAGTTTCAAGTTCTATCTCTATGGTTTGTTTGCTGTTGATGTAGCCCTAAGCAGAGACTGGCGAGAATCACTTTCATGGAAAGGGCCTGCCAAGCTTCCAAAAAACTACGAGTTGCCTGAAATCTCAGCACACACTTTTTCACCCAATCTTGATGAAACTTTCAGGTAATGATCAGTACACCAGTCTTACTTGGCTCGCCAAATTTCGTTCTTCTAGTTTAAACCGTTCGTTGGCAGTAACCGGTTTCATTTTGAGGTTTCACTCTGTTTTCTCCTATAGGGATACATGTATTTGGAACTCTAAATAAAACACGGTTTGTGCTAGCTCTTTGAAACTTGACACAATAAAGCAGTTTCAAGTTCTATCTCTATGGTTTGTTTGCTGTTGATGTAGCCCTAAGCAGAGACTGGCGAGAATCACTTTCATGGAAAGGGCCTGCCAAGCTTCCAAAAAATTACGAGTTGCCTGAAATCTCAGCACACACTTTTTCACCCAATCTTGATGAAACTTTCAGGTAATGATCAGTACACCAGTCTTACTTGGCTCGCCAAATTTCGTTCTTCTAGGTTAAACCGTTCGTTGGCAGTAACCGGTTTCATTTTGAGGTTTCACTCTGTTTTCTCCTATAGGGATACATGTATTTGGAACTCTAAATAAAACACGGTTTGTGCTAGCTCTTTGAAACTTGACACAATAAAGCAGTATCAAGTTCTATCTCTATGGTTTGTTTGCTGTTGATGTAGCCCTAAGCAGAGACTGGCGAGAATCACTTTCATGGAAACGGCCTGCCAATCTTCCAAAAAACTACGAGTTGCCTGAAATCTCAGCACACACTTTTTCACCCAATCTTGATGAAACTTTCAGGTAATGATCAGTACACCAATACCACTTGGCTCGCCAAATTTCGTTCTTCTAGGTTAAACCGTTTGTTGGCAGTAACCGGTTTCATTTTGAGGTTTCACTCTGTTTTCTCCCTTAGGGATACATGTATTTGGAACTCTAAATCAAACACGGTTTGTGCTAGCTCTTTGAAACTTGACACAATAAAGCAGTTTCAAGTTCTATCTCTATGGTTTGTTTGCTGTTGATGTAGCCCTAAGCAGAGACTGGCGAGAATCACTTTTATGGAAAGGGCCTGCCAAGCTTCCAAAAAACTACGAGTTGCCTGAAATCTCAGCACACACTTTTTCACCCAATCTTGATGAAACTTTCAGGTAATGATCAGTACACCAATCCCACTTGGCTCGCCAAATTTCGTTCTTCTAGGTTAAACCGTTTGTTGGCAGTAACCGGTTTCATTTTGAGGTTTCACTCTGTTTTCTCCCATAGGGATACATGTATTTGGAACACTAAATCAAACACGGTTTGTGCTAGCTCTTTGAAACTTGACACAATAAAGCAGTTTCAAGTTCTATCTCTATGGTTTGTTTGCTGTTGATGTAGCCCTAAGCAGAGACTGGCGAGAATCACTTTCATGGAAAGGGCCTGCCAAGCTTCCAAAAAACTACGAGTTGCCTGAAATCTCAGCAAACACTTTTTCACCCAATGTTGATGATACTTTCAGGTAATGATCAGTACACCAATCCCACTTGGTTTGCCAAATTTCGTTCTTCTAGGTTAAACCGTTCGTTGGCAGTAACCAGTTTCATTTTGAGGTTTCACTCTGTTTTCTCCTATAGGGATACATGTATTTAAAACTCTAAATCAAACACGATTTGTGGTAGCTATTTGAAAGTTGACACAATAAAGCAGTTTCAAGTTCTATCTCTATGGTTTGTTTGCTGTTGATGTACCCTAAGCAGAGACTGGCGAGAATCACTTTCATGGAAAGGGCCTGCCAAGCTTCCAAAAAACTACAAGTTGCTTGAAATCACAGCACACACTTTTTCACCCAATCATGATGAAACTTTCAGATAATGATCAGTACACCAATCCGACTTGGCTCACCAAATTTCGTCCTTCTAGGTTAAACCGTTCTTTGGCAGTAACCGGTTTCATTTTGAGGTTTCACTCTGTTTTCTCCTATAGGGATACATGTATTTGGAACTCTAAATCAAACACGGTTTGTGCTAGCTCTTTGAAATATGACACAATAAAGGAGTTTCAAGTTCTATGTCTATGGTTTGTTTGCTGTTGATGTAGCCCTAAGCAGAGACTGGCGAGAATCACTTTCATGGAAAGGGCCTGCCAAAATTCCAAAACACTACGAGTTGCCTGAAATCTCAGCAAACACTTTTTCTCCCAATCTTGATGAAACTTTCAGGTAATGATCAGTACACCAATCCCACTTGGCTCGCCAAGTTTCGTTCTTCTAGGTTAAACCGTTCGTTGGCAGTAACCGGTTTCATTTTGAGGTTTCACTGTGTTTTCCCTATAGGGATACATGTATTTGGAACTCTAAATCAAACACGGTTTGTGCTAGCTCTTTGAAACTTGACACAATAAAGCAGTTTCAAGTTCCATCTCTATGGTTTGTTTGCTGTTGATGTAGCCCTAAGCAGAGACTGGCAAGAATCACTTTCATGGAAAGGGCCTGCCAAGCTTCCAAAAAACTACGAGTTGCCTGAAATCTCAGCACACACTTTTTCACCCAATCTTGATGAAACTTTCAGGTAATGATCAGTACACCAATCCCACTTGGCTCGCCAAATTTCGTTCTTCTAGGTTAATCCGTTCGTTGGCAGTATCCTGTTTCATTTTGAGGTTTCACTCTGTTTTCTCCCATAGGGATACATGTATTTGGAACTCTAAATCAAAGACGGTTTGTGCTAGCTCTTTGAAACTTGACACAATAAAGCAGTTTCAAGTTCTCTCTCTATGGTTTGTTTGCTGTTGATGTAGCCCTAAGCAGAGACTGGCGAGAATCACTTTCATGGAAAGGGCCTGCCAAGCTTCCAAAAAACTACGAGTTGCCTGAAATCTCAGCACACACTTTTTCACCCAATCTTAATGAAACTTTCAGGTAATGATCAGTACACCAATCCCACTTGGCTCGCCAAATTTCGTTCTTCTAGGTTAAACCGTTCGTTGGCAGTAACCGGTTTCATTTTGAGGATTCACTCTGTTTTCTCCTATAGGGATACATGTATTTGGAACTCTAAATCAAACACGGTTTGTTCTAGTTCTTTGAAACTTGACACAATAAAGCAGTTTCAAGTTCTATCTCTGTGGTTTGTTTGCTCTTGATGTAGCCCTAAGCAGAGACTGGCGAGAATCACTTTCATTGACAGGGCCTGCCAAGCTTCCAAAAACTAAGAGTTGCCTGAAATCTCAGCACACACTTTTTCACCCAATCTTGATGAAACTTTCAGGTAATGATCAGTACACCCATCCCACTTGGCGCGCCAAATTTCGTTTTTCTAGGTTAAACCGTTCCTTGGCAGTAACCGGTTTCATTTTGAGGTTTCACTTTGTTTTCTCCTATAGGGATACATGTATTTGGAACTCTAAATCAAACACGGTTTGTGCTAGCTCTTTGAAACTTGACACAATAAAGCAGTTTCAAGTTCCATCTCTATGCTTTGTTTGCTGTTGATGTAGCCCTAAGCAGAGACTGGCGAGAATCACTTTCATGGAATGGACCTGCCAAGCTTCCAAAAATCTACGAGTTGCCTGAAATCTCAGCAAACACTTTTTCACCCAATCTTGATGAAACTTTATGTAATGATCAGTACACCAATCCCACTGGGCTCGCCAAATTTTGTTCTTCTTGGTTAAACCGTTCGTTGGCAGTATCCGGTTTCATTTTGAGGTTTCAGTCAGTTTTCTCCTATAGGGATACATGTATTTGGAACTCTAAATCAAAGACGGTTTGTGCTAGCTCTTTGAAACTTGACACAATAAAGCAGTTTCAAGTTCTATCTCTGCGGTTTGTTTCCTCTTGATGTAGCCCTAAGCAGAGACTGGCGAGAATCACTTTCATGGAAAGGGCCTGCCAAGCTTCCAAAAAACTACGAGTTGCCTGAAATCTCAGCACACACTTTTTCACCCAATCTTGATGAAACTTTCAGGTAATGATCAGTACACCAATCCCACTTGGCTCGCCAAATTTCGTTCTTCTAGGTTAAACCATTCGTTGGCAGTAACCGGTTTCATTTTGAGGTTTCACTCTGTTTTCTCCTATAGGGATACATGTATTTGGAACTCTAAATCAAACACGGTTTGTGCTAGCTCTTTGAAACTTGACACAATAAAGCAGTTTCAAGTTCTATCTCTATGGTTTGTTTGCTGTTGATGTAGTCCTAAGCAGAGACTGGCGAGAATCACTTTCATGGAAAGGGCCTGCCAAGATTCCAAAAACTACGAGTTGCCTGAAATCTCAGCACACACTTTTTCACACAATCTTGATGAAACTTTCAGGTAATGATCAGTACACCAATCCGACTTGGCTCGCCAAATTTCGTTCTTCTAAGTTAAACCGTTCGTTGGCAGTAACGGGTTTCATTTTGAGGTTTCACTCTGTTTTCTCCTATAGGGATACATGTATTTGGAACTCTAAATCAAACACGGTTTGTGCTAGCTCTTTGAAACTTGACACAATAAAGCAGTTTCAAGTTCTATCTCTATGGTTTGTTTGCTGTTGATGTAGCCCTAAGCAGAGACTGGCGAGAATCACTTTCATGGAAAGGGCCTGCCAAGCTTCCAAAAAACTACGAGTTGCCTGAAATCTCAGCACACACTTTTTCACCCAATCTTCATGAAACTTTCACGTAATGATCAGTACACCAATCCCACTTGGCTCTCCAAATTTCGTTCCTCTAGGTTAAACTGTTCATTGGCAGTAACCGGTTTCATTTTGAGGTTTCACTCTGTTTTCTCCTATAGGGATACATGTATTTGGAACTCTAAATCAAACACGGTTTGTGCTAGCTCTTTGAAACTTGACACAATAAAGCAGTTTCAAGTTCTATCTCTATGGTTTGTTTGCTGTTGATGTAGCCCTAAGCAGAGACTGGCGAGAATCACTTTCATGGAAAGGGCCTGCCAAGATTCCAAAAAACTACGAGTTGCCTGAAATATCAGCAAACCCTTTTTCACCCAATCTTGATGAAACTTTCAGGTAATGATCAGTACACCAATCCCACTTGGCTCGCCAAATTTCGTTCTTCTAGGTTAAACCGTTTGTTGACAGTAACCGGTTTCATTTTGAGGTTTCACTCTGTTTTCTCCTATAGGGATACATGTATTTGGAACTCTAAAGGAATTACGGTTTGTGCTAGCTCATTGAAACTTGACACAATAAAGCAGTTTCAAGTTCTATCTCTATGGTTTTTTGCTGTTGATGTAGCCCTAAGCAGAGACTGGCGAGAATCACTTTCATGGACAGGGCCTGCCAAGCTTCCAAAAGACTACGAGTTGCCTGAATTCTCAGCACACACTTTTTCACCCAATCTTGATGAAACTTTCAGGTAATGATCAGTACACCAATCCCACTTGGCTCGCCAAATTTCGTTCTTCTAGGTTAAACCGTTTGTTGGCAGTAACCGGTTTCATTTTGAGGTTTCACTCTGTTTTCTCCTATAGGGATACATGTATTTGGAACTCTAAATCAAACACGGTTTGTGCTAGCTCTTTGAAACTTGACACAATAAAGCAGTTTCAAGTTCTATCTGTACGGTTTGTTTGCTGTTGATGTAGCCCTAAGCAGAGACTGGCGAGAATCACTTTCATGGAAAGGGCCTGCCAAGCTTCCAAAAAACTACGAGTTGCCTGAAATCTCAGCACACACTTTTTCACCCAATCTTGATGAAACTTTCAGGTAATGATCAGTACACAAATCCCACTTGGCTCGCCAAATTTCGTTCTTCAAGGTTAAACCGTTCGTGGGCAGTAACCGGTTTCATTTTGAGGTTTCACTCTGTTTTCTCCTATAGGGATACATGTATATGGAACTCTAAATCAAACACGGTTTGTGCTAGCTCTTTGAAACTTGACACAATAAAGCAGTTTCAAGTTCTATCTTTATGGTTTGTTTGCTGTTGATGTAGCCCTAAGCAGAGACTGCCGAGAATCACTTTCATTGAAAGGGCCTGCCAAGCTTCCAAAAAACTACGAGTTGCTTGAAATCTCAGCACACACTTTTTCACCCAATCTTGATGAAACTTTCAGGTAATGATCAGTACACCAATCCCACTTTGCTCGCCAAATTTCGTTCTTCTAGGTTATACCGTTCGTTGGCAGTAACCGGTTTCATTTTGAGGTTTCACTCTGTTTTCTCCTATAGGGATACATGTATTTGGAACTCTAAATCAAACACGGTTTGTGCTAGCTCTTTGAAAATTGACACAATAAAGCAGTTTCAAGTTATATCTGTACGGTTTGTTTGCTGTTGATGTAGCCCTAAGCAGAGACTGGCGAGAATCACTTTCATGGAAAGGGCCTGCCAAGATTCCAAAAAACTACGAGTTGCCTGAAATCTCAGCAAACACTTTTTCACCCAATCTTGATGAAACTTTCAGGTAATGATCAGTACACCAATCCCACTTGGCTCGCCAAATTTCGTTCTTCTAGGTTAAACCGTTTGTTGACAGTAACCGGTTTCATTTTGAGGTTTCACTCTGTTTTCTCCTATAGGGATACATGTATTTGGAACTCTAAAGGAATTACGGTTTGTGCTAGCTCTTTGAAACTTGACACAATAAAGCAGTTTCAAGTTCTATCTCTTTGGTTTTTGCTGTTGATGTAGCCCTAAGCAGAGACTGGCGAGAATCACTTTCATGGACAGGGCCTGCCAAGCTTCCAAAAGACTACGAGTTGCCTGAAATCTCAGCACACACTTTTTCACCCAATCTTGATGAAACTTTCAGGTAATGATCAGTACACCAATCCCACTTGGCTCGCCAAATTTCGTTCTTCTAGGTTAAACCGTTTGTTGGCAGTAACCGGTTTCATTTTGAGGTTTCACTCTGTTTTCTCCTATAGGGATACATGTATTTGGAACTCTAAATCAAACACGGTTTGTCCTAGCTCTTTGAAACTTGACACAATAAAGCAGTTTCAAGTTCTATCTGTACGGTTTGTTTGCTGTTGATGTAGCCCTAAGCAGAGACTGGCGAGAATCACTTTCATGGAAAGGGCCTGCCAAGCTTCTAAAAAACTACTAGTTGCCTGAAATCTTCAGCAAAACTTTTTCACCCAATCTTGATGAAACTTTCTGGTAATGATCAGTACACAAATTCCACTTGGTTCGCCAAATTTCGTTCTTCTAGGTTTATCCGTTCGTTGGCAGTAACCGGTTTCATTTTGAGGTTTCACTCTGTTTTCTCCTATAGGGATACATGTATTTGGAACTCTAAATCAAACACGGTTTGTGCTAGCTCTTTGAAACTTGACACAATAAAGCAGTTTCAAGTTCTATCTCTATGGTTTGTTTGCTGTTGATGTAGCCCTAAGCAGAGACTGGCGAGAATCACTTTCATGGAAAGGGCCTGCCAAGCTTCCAAAAAACTACGAGTTGCCTGAAATCTCAGCAAACACTTTTTCAGCCAATCTTGATGAAACATTCAGGTAATGATCAGTACACCAATCCCACTTGGCTCGCCAAATTTCGTTCTTCTAGGTTAAACCGTTCGTTGGCAGTAACCGGTTTCATTTTGAGGTTTTACTCTGTTTTCTCCTACACGGATACATGTATTTGGAACTCTAAATCAAACACGGTTTGTGCTAGCTCTTTGAAACTTGACACAATAAAGCAGTTTCAAGTTGTATCTCTATGGTTTGTTTGCTGTTGATGTAGCCCTAAGCAGAGACTGGCGAGAATCACTTTCATGGAAAGGGCCTGCCAAGCTTCCCAAAAACTACGAGTTGCCTGAAATCTCAGCAAACACTTTTTCACCGAATCTTGATGAAACTTTCAGGTAATGATCAGTACACCAATCCTACTTGGCTCGCCAAATTTCGTTCTTCTAGGTTAAACCGTTCATTGGCAGTAACCGGTTTCATTTTTAGGTTTCACTCTGTTTTCTCCTATAGGGATACATGTATTTGGAACTCTAAATCAAAAACGGTTTGTTCTAGCTATTTGAAACTTGACACAATAAAGCAGTTTCAAGTTCTATCTCTATGGTTTGTTTGCTGTTGATGTAGCCCTAAGCAGAGACTGGCGAGAATCACTTTCAAAAAAAGGGCCTGCCAAGCTTCCAAAAAACTACGAGTTGCCTGAAATCCCAGAAAACACTTTTTCACCCAATCTTGATGAAACTTTCAGGTAAGGATCAGTACACCAATCCCACTTGGCTCCCCAAATTTCGTTCTTCTAGGTTAAACCGTTCATTGGCTGTAACCGGTTTCATTTTGAGGTTTCACTCTGTTTTCTCCTATAGGGATACATGTATTTGGAACTCTAAATCAAAGACGGTTTGTGCTAGCTCTTTGAAACTTGACACAATAAAGCAGTTTCAAGTTCTATCTCTATGGTTTGTTTGCTGTTGATGTAGCCCTAAGCAGAGACTGGCGAGAATCACTTTCATGGAAAGGGCCTGCCAAGCTTCCAAAAAACTACGAGTTGCCTGAAATCTCAGCAAACACTTGTTCACCCAATCTTGATGAAACTTTCAGGTAATGATCAGTACACCAATCCCACTTGGCTCGCCAAATTTCGTTCTTCTAGGTTAAACCGTTCGTTGGCAGTAACCGGTTTCATTTTGAGGTTTCACTCTGTTTTCTCCTATAGGGATACATGTATTTGGAACTCTAAATCAAACACGGTTTGTGCTAGCTCTTTGAAACTTGACACAATAAAGCAGTTTCAAGTTCTATCTCTATGGTTTGCTTGCTGTTGATGTAGCCCTAAGCAGAGACTGGCGAGAATCACTTTCATGGAAAGGGCCTGCCAAGCTTCCAAAAAACTACGAGTTGCCTGAAATCTCAGCACACACTTTTTCACCCAATCCTGATGAAACTTTCAGGTAATGATCAGTACACCAATCCCACTTGGCTCGCCAAATTTCGTTCTTCTAGGTTAAACCGTTCGTTGGCAGTAACCGGTTTCATTTTGAGGTTTCACTCTGTTTTCTCCTATAGGGATACATGTATTTGGAACTCTAAATCAAACACGGTTTGTGCTAGCTCTTTGAAACTTGACACAATAAAGCAGTTTCAAGATCTATCTCTATGGTTTGTTTGCTGTTGATGTAGCCCTAAGCAGAGACTGGCGAGAATCACTTTCATGGAAAGGGCCTGCCAAGCTTCCAAAAAACTACGAGTTGCCTGAAATCTCAGCACACACTTTTTCACCCAATCTTGATGATACTTTCAGGTAATGATCAGTACACCAATCCCACTTGGCTCGCCAAATTTCGTTCTTCTAGGTTAAACCGTTCGTTGGCTGTAACCAGTTTCATTTTGAGGTTTCACTGTGTTTTCTCCTATAGGGATACATGTATTTGGAACTCTAAATCAAACACGGTTTTTAATAGCTCTTTGAAACTTGACACAATAAAGCAGTTTCAAGTTCTATCTCTATGGTTTGTTTGCTGTTGATGTAGCCCTAAGCAGAGACTGGCGAGAATCACTTTCATGGAAAGGGCCTGCCAAGCTTCCAAAAAACTACGAGTTGCCTGAAATCTCAGCACACACTTTTTCACCCAATCTTGATGAAACTTTCAGGTAATGATCAGTACACCAATCCCACTTGGCTCGCCAAATTTCGTTCTTCTAGGTTAAACCGTTCGTTGGCAGTAACCGGTTTTATTTTGAGGTTTCACTCTGTTTTCTCCTATAGGGATACATGTATTTGGAACTCTAAATCAAACTCGGTTTGTGCTAGCTCTTTGAAACTTGACACAATAAAGCAGTTTCAAGATCTATCTCTATGGTTTGTTTGCTGTTCATGTAGCCCTAAGCAGAGACTGGCGAGAATCACTTTCATGGAAAGGGCCTTCCAAGCTTCCAAAAAACTACTAGTTGCCTGAAATCTCAGCAAACACTTTTTCACCCAATCTTGATGATACTTTCAGGTAATTATCAGTACACCAATCCCACTTGGCTCGCCAAATTTCGTTCTTTTAGGTTAAACCGTTCGTTGGCAGTAACCGGTTTCATTTTGAGGTATCACTCTGTTTTCTCCTATAAGGATACATGTATTTGGAACTCTAAATCAAAGACGGTTTGTGCTAGCTCTTTGAAACGTGACACAATAAAGCAGTTCAAGTTCTATCTCTATGGTTTGTTTGCTGTTGATGTAGCCCTAAGCAGAGACTGGCGAGGATCACTTTCATGGAAAGGGCCTGCCAAGCTTCCAAAAAACTACGAGTTGCCTGAAATCTCAGCAAACACTTTTTCACCGAATCTTGATGAAACTTTCAGGTAATGATCAGTACACCAATCCCACTTGGCTAGCCAAATTTCGTTCTTCTAGGTTAAACCGTTCGTTGGCAGTAACCGGTTTCATTTTTAGGTTTCACTGTGTTTTCTCCTAGGGATACATGTATTTGGAACTCTAAATCAAACACGGTTTGTGCTAGCTCTTTGAAACTTAACACAATAAAGCAGTTTCAAGTTCTATCTCTATGGTTTGTTTGCTGTTGATGTAGCCCTAAGCAGAGACTGGCGAGAATCACTTTCATGGAAAGGGACTGCCAAGATTCCAAAACACTACGAGTTGCCTGAAATCTCAGCAAACACTTTTTCACCGAATCTTGATGAAACTTTCAGGTAATGATCAGTACACCAATCCCACTTGGCTCGCCAAATTTCGTTCTTCTAGGTTAAACGGTTCGTTGGCAGTAACCGGTTCCATTTTGAGGTTTCACTCTGTTTTCTCCTATAGGGATACATGTATTTGGAACTCTAAATCAAACACGGTTTGTGCTAGCTCTTTGAAGCTTGACACCATAAAGCAGTTTCAAGTTCTATCTCTATGGTTTGTTTGCTGTTAATGTAGCCCTAAGCAGTGACTGGCAAGAATCACTTTCATGGAAAGGGCCTGCCAAGCTTCCAAAGAACTACGAGTTGCCTGAAATCTCAGCAAACACTTTTTCACCCAATCTAGATGAAACTTTCAGGTAATGATCAGTACACAAATTCCACTTGGTTCGCCAAATTTCGTTCTTCTAGGTTTATCCGTTCGTTGGCAGTAACCGGTTTCATTTTGAGGTTTCACTCTGTTTTCTCCTATAGGGATACATGTATTTAAAACTCTAAATCCAACACGGTTTGTGCTAGCTCTTTGAAACTTGACACAATAAAGCAGTTTCAAGTTCTATCTCTATGGTTTGTTTGCTGTTGATGTAGCCCTAAGCAGAGACTGGCGAGAATCACTTTCATGGAAAGGGCCTGCCAAGCTTCCAAAAAACTACGAGTTGCCTGAAATCTCAGCACACACTTCTTCTCCCAATCTTGATGAAACTTTCAGGTAATGATCAGTACACCAATCCCAATTGGCTCGCCAAATTTCGTTCTTCTAGGTTAAACCGTTCATTGGCAGTAACCGGTTTCATTTTGAGGTTTCACTCTGTTTTCTCCTATAGGGATACATGTATTTAAAACTCTAAATCAAACACGGTTTGTGCTTGCTCTTTGAAACTTGACACAATAAAGCAGTTTCAAGTTCTATCTCTATGGTTTGTTTGCTGTTGATGTAGCCCTAAGCAGAGACTGGCGAGAATCACTTTCATGGAAAGGGCCTGCCAAGATTCCAAAAAACTACTCAGCACACACTTTTTCACCCAATCTTGATGAAACTTTCAGGTAATTATCAGTACACCAATCCCACTTGGCTCGCCAAATTTCGTTCTTCTAGGTTAAACCGTTCATTGGCAGTAACCGGTTTCATTTTGAGGTTTCACTCTGTTTTCTCCTATAGGGATACATGTATTTAAAACTCTAAATCAAACACGGTTTGTGCTTGCTCTTTGAAACTTGACACAATAAAGCAGTTTCAAGTTCTATCTCTATGGTTTGTTTGCTGTTGATGTAGCCCTAAGCAGAGACTGGCGAGCATCACTTTCATGGAAAGGGCCTGCCAAGCTTCCAAAAAACTACGAGTTGCCTGAAATCTCAGCACACACTTTTTCACCCAATCTTGATGAAACTTTCAGGTAATGATCAGTACACCAATCCCACTTGGCTCGCCAAATTTTGTTCTTCTAGGTTAAACCGTTCGTTGGCAGTAACCGGTTTCATTTTGAGGTTTCACTCTGTTTTCTCCTATAGGGATACATGTATTTGGAACTCTAAATCACACACGGTTTGTGCTAGCTCTTTGGAACTTGACAGAATAAAGCAGTTTCAAGTTCTATCTCTATGGTTTGTTTGCTGTTGATGTAGCCCTAAGGAGAGACTGGCGAGAATCACTTTCATGGAAAGTGCCTGCCAAGCTTCTAAATAACTACGAGTTGCCTGAAATCTCAGCACACACTTTTTCACCCAATCTTGATGAAACTTTCAGGTAATGATCAGTACACCAATCCCACTTGTCTCGCCAAATTTTGTTCTTCTAGGTTAAACGGTTCGTTGGCAGTAACCGGTTTCATTTTGAGGTTTCACTCTGTTTTCTCCCATAGGGATACATGTATTTGGAACTCTAAATCAAACACGGTTTGTGCTAGCTCTTTGAAACGTGACACAATAAAGCAGTTTCAAGTTCTATCTCTATGGTTTGTTTGCTGTTGATGTAGCCCTAAGCAGAGACTGGCGAGTATCACTTTCATGGAAAGGGCCTGCCAAGCTTCCAAAAAACTACGAGTTGCCTGAAATCTCAGCACACACTTTTTCACCCAATCTTGATGAAACTCACAGGTAATGATCAGTACACCAATCCCACTTGGCTCGCCAAATTTTGTTCTTCTAGGTTAAACCATTCGTTGGCAGTAACCGGTTTCATTTTGAGGTTTCACTCTGTTTTCTCCCATAGGGATACATGTATTTGGAACTCTAAATCAAACACGGTTTGTGCTAGCTTTTTGAAACGTGACACAATAAAGCAGTTTCAAGTTCTATATCTATGGTTTGTTTGCTGTTGATGTAGCCCTAAGCAGAGACTAGCAAGAAACACTTTCAGGGAAAGGGCCTGCCAAGATTCCAAAAAACTACGAGTTGCCTGAAATCTCAGCACACACTTTTTCACCCAATCTTGATGAAACTTTCAGGTAATGATCAGTACACCAATCCCACTTGGCTCGCCAAATTTTGTTCTTCTAGGTTAAACCGTTCGTTGGCAGTAAGCGGTTTCATTTTGAGGTTTCACTCTGTTTTCTCCTATAGGGATACATGTATTTAAAACTCTAAATCAAACGCGGTTTGTGCTAGCTCTTTGAAACTTGACACAATAAAGCAGTTTCAAGTTCTATCTCTATGGTTTGTTTGCTGTTGATGTAGCCCTATGGAGAGACTGCCGAGAATCACTTTCATGGAAAGGGCATGCCAAGCTTCCAAAAAACTACGAGTTGCCTGAAATCTCAGCACACACTTTTTCACCCAATCTTGATGAAACTTTCAGGTAATGATCAGTACACCAATCCCACTTGGCTGGCCAAATTTTGTTCTTCTAGGTTAAACCGTTCGTTGGCAGTAACCGGTTTCATTTTGAGGTTTCACTCTGTTTTCTCCTATAGGGATACATGTATTTGGAACTCTAAATCAAACACGGTTTGTGCTAGCTCTTTGAAACTTGACACAATAAAGCAGTTTCAAGTTCTATCTCTATGGTTTGTTTGCTGTTGATGTAGCCCTAAGCAGAGACTGGCGAGAATCACTTTCATGGAAAGGGCCTGCCAAGCTTCCAAAAAACTACGAGTTGCCTGAAATCTCAGCACACACTTTTTCACCCAATCTTGATGAAACTTACAGGTCATGATCAGTACACCAATCCCACTTGGCTCGCCAAATTTTGTTCTTCTAGGTTAAACCGTTCGTTAGCAGTAACCGGTTTCATTTTGAGGTTTCACTCTGTTTTCTCCCATAGGGATACATGTATTTGGAACTCTAAATCAAACACGGTTTGTGCTAGCTCTTTGAAACGTGACACAATAAAGCAGTTTCAAGTTCTATCTCTATGGTTTTTTGCTGTTGATGTAGCCCTAAGCAGAGACTGGCGAGAATCACTTTCATGGAAAGGGCCTGCCAAGCTTCCGAAAAACTACGAGTTGCCTGAAATCTCAGCAAACACTTTTTCACCGAATCTTGATGAAACTTTCAGGTAATGATCAGTACACCAATCCTACTTGGCTCGCCAAATTTCGTTCTTCTAGGTTAAACCGTTCATTGGCAGTAACCGGTTTCATTTTTAGGTTTCACTCTGTTTTCTCCTATAGGGATACATGTATTTGGAACTCTAAATCAAAAACGGTTTGTTCTAGCTATTTGAAACTTGACACAATAAAGCAGTTTCAAGTTCTATCTCTATGGTTTGTTTGCTGTTGATGTAGCCCTAAGCAGAGACTGGCGAGAATCACTTTCAAAAAAAGGGCCTGCCAAGCTTCCAAAAAACTACGAGTTGCCTGAAATCCCAGAAAACACTTTTTCACCCAATCTTGATGAAACTTTCAGGTAAGGATCAGTACACCAATCCCACTTGGCTCGCCAAATTTCGTTCTTCTAGGTTAAACCGTTCATTGGCTGTAACCGGTTTCATTTTGAGGTTTCACTCTGTTTTCTCCTATAGGGATACATGTATTTGGAACTCTAAATCAAAGACGGTTTGTGCTAGCTCTTTGAAACTTGACACAATAAAGCAGTTTCAAGTTCTATCTCTACGGTTTGTTTGCTGTTGATGTAGCCCTAAGCAGAGACTGGCGAGAATCACTTTCATGGAAAGGGCCTGCCAAGCTTCCAAAAAACTACGAGTTGCCTGAAATCTCAGCAAACACTTGTTCACCCAATCTTGATGAAACTTTCAGGTAATGATCAGTACACCAATCCCACTTGGCAGGCCAAATTTCGTTCTTCTAGGTTAAACCGTTCGTTGGCAGTAACCGGTTTCATTTTGAGGTTTCACTCTGTTTTCTCCTATAGTGATACATGTATTTGGAACTCTAAATCAAACACGGTTTGTGCTAGCTCTTTGAAACTTGACACAATAAAGAAGTTTCAAGTTCTATATTTATGGTTTGTTTGCTGTTGATGTAGCCTTAAGCAGAGACTGGCGAGGATCACTTTCATGGAAAGGGCCTGCCAAGCTTCCAAAAAACTACGAGTTGCCTGAAATCTCAGCACACACTTTTTCACCCAATCTTGATGAAACTTTCAGGTAATGATTAGTACACCAATCCCACTTGGCTCGCCAAATTTCGTTCTTCTAGGTTAAACCGTTCGTTGGCAGTAACCGGTTTCATTTTGAGGTTTCACTCTGTTTTCTCCTATAGGGATACATGTATTTGGAACTCTAAATCAAACACGGTTTGTGCTAGCTCTTTGAAACTTGACACAATAAAGCAGTTTCAAGTTCTATCTCTATGGTTTGCTTGCTGTTGATGTAGCCCTAAGCAGAGACTGGCGAGAATCACTTTCATGGAAAGGGCCTGCCAAGCTTCCAAAAAACTACGAGTTGCCTGAAATCTCAGCACACACTTTTTCACCCAATCCTGATGAAACTTTCAGGTAATGATCAGTACACCAATCCACTTGGCTCGCCAAATTTCGTTCTTCTAGGTTAAACCGTTCGTTGGCAGTAACCGGTTTCATTTTGAGGTTTCACTCTGTTTTCTCCTATAGGGATACATGTATTTGGAACTCTAAATCAAACACGGTTTGTGCTAGCTCTTTGAAACTTGACACAATAAAGCAGTTTCAAGATCTATCTCTATGGTTTGTTTGCTGTTGATGTAGCCCTAAGCAGAGACTGGCGAGAATCACTTTCATGGAAAGGGCCTGCCAAGCTTCCAAAAAACTACGAGTTGCCTGAAATCTCAGCACACACTTTTTCACCCAATCTTGATGATACTTTCAGGTAATGATCAGTACACCAATCCCACTTGGCTCGCCAAAATTTCGTTCTTCAAGGTTAAACCGTTCGTTGGCTGTAACAAGTTTCATTTTGAGGTTTCACTGTGTTTTCTCCTATAGGGATACATGTATTTGGAACTCTAAATCAAACACGGTTTTTAATAGCTCTTTGAAACTTGACACAATAAAGCAGTTTCAAGTTCTATCTCTATGGTTTGTTTGCTGTTGATGTAGCCCTAAGCAGAGACTGGCGAGAATCACTTTCATGGAAAGGGCCTGCCAAGCTTCCAAAAAACTACGAGTTGCCTGAAATCTCAGCACACACTTTTTCACCCAATCTTGATGAAACTTTCAGGTAATGATCAGTACACCAATCCCACTTGGCTCGCCAAATTTCGTTCTTCTAGGTTAAACCGTTCGTTGGCAGTAACCGGTTTTATTTTGAGGTTTCACTCTGTTTTCTCCTATAGGGATACATGTATTTGGAACTCTAAATCAAACTCGGTTTGTGCTAGCTCTTTGAAACTTGACACAATAAAGCAGTTTCAAGATCTATCTCTATGGTTTGTTTGCTGTTCATGTAGCCCTAAGCAGAGACTGGCGAGAATCACTTTCATGGAAAGGGCCTTCCAAGCTTCCAAAAAACTACTAGTTGCCTGAAATCTCAGCAAACACTTTTTCACCCAATCTTGATGATACTTTCAGGTAATTATCAGTACACCAATCCCACTTGGCTCGCCAAATTTCGTTCTTTTAGGTTAAACCGTTCGTTGGCAGTAACCGGTTTCATTTTGAGGTATCACTCTGTTTTCTCCTATAAGGATACATGTATTTGGAACTCTAAATCAAACACGGTTTGTGCTAGCTCTTTGAAACGTGACACAATAAAGCAGTTTCAAGTTCTATCTCTATGGTTTGTTTGCTGTTGATGTAGCCCTAAGCAGAGGCTGGCGACAATCACTTTCATGGAAAGGGCCTGCCAAGCTTCCAAAAAACTACGAGTTGCCTGAAATCTCAGCAAACACTTTTTCACCCAATCTTGATGATACTTTCAGGTAATGATCAGTACACCAATCCCACTTGGCTCGCCAAATTTTGTTTCTCTAGGTTAAACCTTTGGTTGGCTGTAACTGGTTTCATTTTGAGGTTTCACTGTGTTTTCTCCTATAGGGATACATGTATTTGGAACTCTAAATCAAACACGGTTTTTGCTAGCCCTTTGAAACTTGACACAATAAAGCAGTTTCAACTTCTATCTCTATTGTTTGTTTGCTGTTGATGTAGCCCTAAGCAGAGACTGGCGAGAAACACTTTCATGGAAAGGGCCTGCCAAGCTTCCAAAAAACTACGAGTTGCCTGAAATCTCAGCACACACTTTTTCACCCAATCTTGATGAAACTTTCAGGTAATGATCAGTACACCAATCCCACTTGGCTCGCCAAATTTCGTTCTTCTAGGTTAAACCGTTCGTTGGCAGTAACCGGTTTCATTTTGAGGATTCACTCTGTTTTCTCCTATAGGGATACATGTATTTGGAACTCTAAATCAAACACGGTTTGTGCTAGCTCTTTGAAACATGACACAATAAAGGAGTTTCAAGTTCTATGTCTATGGTTTGTTTGCTGTTGATGTAGCTTTAAGCAGAGACTGGCGAGAATCACTTTCATGGACAGGGCCTTCCAAGCTTCCAAAACACTACGAGTTGCCTGAAATCTCAGCACACACTTTTTCACCCAATCTTGATGAAACTTTCAGGTAATGATCAGTACACCAATCCTACTTGGCTAACCAAATTTCGTTCTTCCAAGTTAAACCGTTCGTTGGCAGTAACCGGTTTCATTTTGAGGATTCACTCTGTTTTCTCCTATAGGGATACATGTATTTGGAACTCTAAATCAAACACGGTTTGTGCTAGCTCTTTGAAATTGACACAATAAAGCAGTTTCAAGTTCTATCTCTATGGTTTGTTTGCTGTTGATGTAGCCCTAAGCAGAGACTGGCGAGAATCACTTTCATGGAAAGGGCCTGCCAAGCTTCCAAAAAAGTACGAGTAGCCTGAAATCTCAGCAAACACTTTTTCACCCAATCTTGATGATACTTTCAGGTAATTATCAGTACACCAATCCACTTGGCTCGCCAAATTTCGTTCTTCTAGGTTAAACCCTTCGTTGGCAGTAACCGGTTTCATTTTGAGGTTTCACTCTGTTTTCTCCTATAGGGATACATGTATTTGGAACTCTAAATCAAACACGGTTTGTGCTAGCTCTTTGAAACTTGACACAATAAAGCAGTTTCAAGTTCTATCTCTATGGTTTGTTTGCTGTTGATGTAGCCCTAAGCAGAGACTGGCGAGAATCACTTTCATGGAAAGGGCCTGCCAAGCTTCCAAAAAACTACGAGTTGCCTGAAATCTCAGCACACACTTTTCACCCAATCTTGATGAAACTTTCAGGTAATGATCAGTACACCAATCCCACTTTGCTCGCCAAATTTCGTTCTTCTAGGTTAAACCGTTCGTTGGCAGTAACCGGTTTCATTTTGAGGTTTCACTCTGTTTTCTCCTATAGGGATACATGTATTTGGAACTCTAAATCAAACGCGGTTCCTGCTAGCTCTTTGAAACTTGACACAATAAAGTAGTTTCAAGTTCTATCTCTATGGTTTGTTTGCTGTTGATGTAGCCCTAAGCAGAGACTGGCGAGGATCACTTTCATGGAAAGGGCCTGCCAAGCTTCCAAAAAACTACGAGTTGCCTGAAATCTCAGCAAACACTTTTTCACCGAATCTTGATGAAACTTTCAGGTAATGATCAGTACACCAATCCCACTTGGCTAGCCAAATTTCGTTCTTCTAGGTTAAACCGTTCGTTGGCAGTAACCGGTTTCATTTTTAGGTTTCACTGTGTTTTCTCCTAGGGATACATGTATTTGGAACTCTAAATCAAACACGGTTTGTGCTAGCTCTTTGAAACTTGACACAATAAAGCAGTTTCAAGTTCTATCTCTATGGTTTGTTTGCTGTTGATGTAGCCCTAAGCAGAGACTGGCGAGAATCACTTTCATGGAAAGGGACTGCCAAGATTCCAAAACACTACGAGTTGCCTGAAATCTCAGCAAACACTTTTTCACCGAATCTTGATGAAACTTTCAGGTAATGATCAGTACACCAATCCCACTTGGCTCGCCAAATTTCGTTCTTCTAGGTTAAACCGTTCGTTGGCAGTA
>NW_027524657.1:0-29703 GCF_052094955.1 Ictidomys tridecemlineatus
TATCTCTATGGTTTTTTTTGCTGTTGATGTAGCCCTAAGCAGAGACTGGCGAGAATCACTTTCATGGAAAGGGCCTGCCAAGCTTCCAAAAAACTACGAGTTGCCTGAAATCTCAGCACACACTTTTTCACCCAATCTTGATGAAACTTTCAGGTAATGATCAGTACACCAATCCCACTTGGCTCGCCAAATTTCGTTCTTCTAGGTGAAACCGTTCGTTGGCAGTAACCGGTTTCATTTTGAGGTTTCACTCTGTTTTCTCCTATAGGGATACATGTATTTGGAACTCTAAATCAAACACGGTTTGTGCTAGCTCTTTGAAACTTGACACCATAAAGAAGTTTCAAGTTCTATCTCTATGGTTTGTTTGCTGTTGATGTAGCCCTATGCAGAGACTGGCGAGAATCACTTTCATGGAAAGGGCCTGGCAAGCTTCCAAAAAACTACGAGTTGCCTGAAATCTCAGCACACACTTTTTCACCCAATCTTGATGAAACTTTCAGGTAATGATCAGTACACCAATCCCACTTGGCTCGCCAAATCTCGTTCTTCTACGTGAAACCGTTCGTTGGCAGTAACCGGTTTCATTTTGAGGTTTCACTCTGTTTTCTCCTATAGGGATACATGTATTTGGAACTCTAAATCAAACAAGGTTTGTGCTAGCTCTTTGAAACTTGACACCATAAAGCAGTTTCAAGTTCTATCTCTATGGTTTGTTTGCTGTTGATGTAGCCCTAAGCAGAGACTGGCGAGAATCACTTTCATGGAAAGGGCCTGCCAAGCTTCCAAAAAAATAGGAGTTGCCTGAAATCTCAGCACACACTTTTTCACCCAATCTTAATGAAACTTTCAGGTAATGATCAGTACAAAAATCCCACGTGGCTCGCCAAATTTCGTTCTTCTAGGTGAAACCGTTCATTGGCAGTAACCGGTTTCATTTTGAGGTTTCACTCTGTTTTCTCCTATACGGATGCATGTATTTGGAACTCTAAATCACACACGGTTTGTGCTAGCTCTTTGAAACTTGACACAATAAAGCAGTTTCAAGTTCTATCTCTATGGTTTGTTTGCTGTTGATATAGCCCTAAGCAGAGACTGGCGAGAATCACTTTCATGGAAAGGGCCTGCCAAGCTTCCAAAAAACTACGAGTTGCCTGAAATCTCAGCACACATTTTTTCACCCAATCTTGATGAAACTTTCAGGTAATGATCAGTACACCAATCCCACATGGCTTGCCAAATTTCGTTCTTATAGGTGAAACCGTTAGTTGGCAGTAACCGGTTTCATTTTGAGGTTTCACTCTGTTTTCTCCTATAGGGATACATGTATTTGGAACTCTAAATCAAACACGGTTTGTGCTAGCTCTTTGAAACTTGACACAATAAAGCAGTTTCAAGTTCTATCTCTATGGTTTGTTTGCTGTTTATGTAGCCCTAAGCAGAGACTGGCAAGAATCACTTTCATGGAAAGGCCTGCCAAGCTTCCAAAAAACTACGAGTTGCCTGAAATCTCAGCACACACTTTTTCACCCAATCTTGATGAATCTTTCAGGAAATGATCAGTACACCAATCCCACTTGGCTCGCCAAATCTCGTTCTTCTAGGTGAAACCGTTCGTTGGCAGTAACCGGTTTCATTTTGAGTTTTCACTCTGTTTTCTCCTATAGGGATACATGTATTTGGAACTCTAAATCAAACACGGTTTGTGCTATCTCTTTTAAACTTGACACCATAAAGCAGTTTCAACTTCTATCTCTATGGTTTGTTTGCTGTTGATGTAGCCCTAAGCAGAGACTGGCGAGAATCACTTTCATGGAAAGGGCCTGCCAAGCTTCCAAAAAACTACGAGTTGCCTGAAATCTCAGCACACACTTTTTCACCCAATCTTGATGAAACTTTCAGGTAATGATGAGTACACCAATCCCACTTGGCTGGCCAAATTCGTTCTTCTAGGTGAAACCATTCATTGGCAGTAACCGGTTTCATTTTGAGGTTTCACTCTGTTTTCTCCTATAGGGATACATGTATTTGGAACTCTAAATCAAACACGGTTTGTGCTAGCTCTTTGAAACTTGACACCATAAAGCAGTTTCAAGTTCTATCTCTATGGTTTGTTTGCTGTTGATGTAGCCCTAAGCAGAGACTGGCGAGAATCACTTTCATGGAAAGGGCCTGCCAAGCTTCCAAAAAACTACGAGTTGCCTGAAATCTCAGCACACACTTTTTCACCCAATCTTGATGAAACTTTCAGGTCATGATCAGTACACCAATCCCACTTGGCTCGCCAAATTTCGTTCTTCTAGGTGAAACCGTTCGTTGGCAGTAACCGGTTTCATTTTGAGGTTTCACTCTGTTTTCTCCTATAGGGATACATGTATTTGGAACTCTAAATCAAACAGGGTTTGTGCTAGCTCTTTGAAACTTGACACCATAAAGCAGTTTCAAGTTCTATCTCTATGGTTTGTTTGCTGTTGATGTAGCCCTAAGCAGAGACTGGCGAGAATCACTTTCATGGAAAGGGCCTGCCAAGCTTCCAAAAACTACGAGTTGCCTGAAATCTCAGCACACACTTTTTCACCCAATCTTGATGAAACCTTCAGGTAATGATCAGTACACCAATCCCACTTGGCTCGCCAAATTTCGTTCTTCTAGGTGAAACCGTTCGTTGGCAGTAACCGGTTTCATTTGGAGGTTTCACTCTGTTTTCTCCTATAGGGATACATGTATTTGGAACTCTAAATCAAACACGGTTTGTGCTAGCTCTTTGAAACTTGACACCATAAAGCAGTTTCAAGTTCTATCTCTATGGTTTGTTTTGCTGTTGATGTAGCCCTAAGCAGAGACTGGCGAGAATCACTTTCTTGGAAAGGGCCTGCCAAGCTTCCAAAAAACTACGAGTTGCCTGAAATCTCAGTACACACTTTTTCACCCAATCTTGATGAAACTTTCAGGTAATGATCAGTACACCAATCCCACTTGGCTCGCCAAATTTCGGTCTTCTAGGTGAAACCGTTCGTTGGCAGTAACCGGTTTCATTTTGAGGTTTCACTCTGTTTTCTCCTATAGGGATACATGTATTTGGAACTCTAAATCAAACACGGTTTGTGCTAGCTCTTTGAAACTTGAAACCATAAAGCAGTTTCAACTTCTATCTCTATGGTTTGTTTGCTGTTGATGTAGCCCTAAGCAGAGACTGGCGAAAATCACTTTCATGGAAAGGGCCTGCCAAGCTTCCAAAATCTACGAGTTGCCTGAAATCTCAGCACACACTTTTTCACCCAATCTTGATGAAACTTTCAGGTAATGATCAGTACACCAATCCCACTTGGCTCGCCAAATTTCGTTCTTCTAGGTGAAACCGTTCGTTGGCAGTAACCGGTTTCATTTTGAGGTTTCACTCTGTTTTCTCCTATAGGGATACATGTATTTGGAACTCTAAATCAAACACGGTTTGTGCTAGCTCTTGAAACTTGACAGCATAAAGCAGTTTCAAGTTCTATCTCTATGGTTTGTTTGCTATTGATGTAGCCCTAAGCAGAGACTGGCGAGAATCACTTTCATAGAAAGGGCCTGCCAAGCTTCAAAAAACTACGAGTTGCCTGAAATCTCAGCACACACTTTTTCACCCAATCTTGATGAAACCTTCAGGTAATGATCAGTACACCAATCCCACTTGGCTCGCCAAATTTCGTTCTTCTAGGTGAAACCGTTCGTTGGCAGTAACCGGTTTCATTTGGAGGTTTCACTCTGTTTTCTCCTATAGGGATACATGTATTTGGAACTCTAAATCAAACACGGTTTGTGCTAACTCTTTGAAACTTGACACCATAAAGCAGTTTCAAGTTCTATTTCTATGGTTTTTTTGCTGTTGATGTAGCCCTAAGCAGAGACTGGCGAGAATCACTTTCATGGAAAGGGCCTGCCAAGCTTCCAAAAAACTACGAGTTGCCTGAAATCTCAGCACACACTTTTTCACCCAATCTTGATGAAACTTTCAGGTAATGATCAGTACACCAATCCCACTTGGCTCGCCAAATTTCGTTCTTCTAGGTGAAACCGTTCGTTGGCAGTAACCGGTTTCATTTTGAGGTTTCACTCTGTTTTCTCCTATAGGGATACATGTATTTGGAACTCTAAATCAAACACGGTTTGTGCTAGCTCTTTGAAACTTGACACCATAAAGCAGTTTCAAGTTCTATCTCTATGGTTTGTTTGCTGTTGATGTAGCCCTAAGCAGAGACTGGCGAGAATCACTTTCATGGAAAGGGCCTGCCAAGCTTCCAAAAAACTACGAGTTGCCTGAAATGTCAGCACACACTTTTTCACCCAATCTTGATGAAACTTTCAGGTAATGATCAGTACACCAATCCCACTTGGCTCGCCAAATTTCGTTCTTCTAGGTGAAACCGTTCGTTGGCAGTAACCGGTTTCATTTTGAGGTTTCACTCTGTTTTCTCCTATAGGAATACATGTATTTGGAACTCTAAATCAAACACGGTTTGTGCTAGCTCTTTGAAACTTGACACAATAAAGAAGTTTCAAGTTCTATCTCTATGGTTTGTTTGCTGTTGATGTAGCCCTATGCAGAGACTGGCGAGAATCACTTTCATGGAAAGGGCCTGCCAAGCTTCCAAAAAACTACGAGTTGCCTGAAATCTCAGCACACACTTTTTCACCCAATCTTGATGAAACTTTCAGGTAATGATCAGTACACCAATCCCACTTGGCTCGCCAAATCTCGTTCTTCTACGTGAAACCATTCGTTGGCAGTAACCGGTTTCATTTTGAGGTTTCACTCTGTTTTCTCCTATAGGGATACATGTATTTGGAACTCTAAATCAAACAAGGTTTGTGCTAGCTCTTTGAAACTTGACACCATAAAGCAGTTTCAAGTTCTATCTCTATGGTTTGTTTGCTGTTGATGTAGCCCTAAGCAGAGACTGGCGAGAATCACTTTCATGGAAAGGGCCTGCCAAGCTTCCAAAAAAATAGGAGTTGCCTGAAATCTCAGCACACACTTTTTCACCCAATCTTAATGAAAGTTTCAGGTAATGATCAGTACACCAATCCACATGGCTCGCCAAATTTCGTTCTTCTAGGTGAAACCGTTCATTGGCAGTAACCGGTTTCATTTTGAGGTTTCACTCTGTTTTCTCCTATACGGATGCATGTATTTGGAACTCTAAATCAAACACGGTTTGTGCTAGCTCTTTGAAACTTGACACAATAAAGCAGTTTCAAGTTCTATCTCTATGGTTTGTTTGCTGTTGATATAGCCCTAAGCAGAGACTGGCGAGAATCACTTTCATGGAAAGGGCCTGCCAAGCTTCCAAAAAACTACGAGTTGCCTGAAATCTCAGCACACACTTTTTCACCCAATCTTGATGAAACTTTCAGGTAATGATCAGTACACCAATCCCACTTGGCTGGCCAAATTTCGTTCTTCTAGGTGAAACCATTCATTGGCAGTAACCGGTTTCATTTTGAGGTTTCACTCTGTTTTCTCCTATAGGGATACATGTATTTGGAACACTAAATCAAACACGGTTTGTGCTAGCTCTTTGAAACTTGACACCATAAAGCAGTTTCAAGTTCTATCTCTATGGTTTGTTTGCTGTTGATGTAGCCCTAAGCAGAGACTGGCGAGAATCACTTTCATGTAAAGGGCCTGCCAAGCTTCCAAAAAACTACGAGTTTCCTGAAATCTCAGCACACACTTTTTCACCCAATCTTGATGAAACTTTCAGGTAATGATCAGTACACCAATCCCACTTGGCTCGCCAAATTTCGTTCTTCTAGGTGAAACCGTTCGTTGGCAGTAACCGGTTTCATTTTGAGGTTTCACTCTGTTTTCTCCTATAGGGATACATGTATTTGGAACTCTAAATCAAACAGGGTTTGTGCTAGCTCTTTGAAACTTGACACCATAAAGCAGTTTCAAGTTCTATCTCTATGGTTTGTTTGCTGTTGATGTAGCCCTAAGCAGAGACTGGCGAGAATCACTTTCATGGAAAGGGCCTGCCAAGCTTCCAAAAAACTACGAGTTGCCTGAAATCTCAGCACACACTTTTTCACCCAATCTTGATGAAACCTTCAGGTAATGATCAGTACACCAATCCCACTTGGCTCACCAAATTTCGTTCTTCTAGGTGAAACCGTTCGTTGGCAGTAACCGGTTTCATTTGGAGGTTTCACTCTGTTTTCTCCTATAGGGATACATGTATTTGGAACTCTAAATCAAACACGGTTTGTGCTAGCTCTTTGAAACTTGACACCATAAAGCAGTTTCAAGTTCTATCTCTATGGTTTGTTTGCTGTTGATGTAGCCCTAAGCAGAGACTGGCGAGAATCACTTTCTTGGAAAGGGCCTGCCAAGCTTCCAAAAAACTACGAGTTGCCTGAAATCTCAGTACACACTTTTTCACCCAATCTTGATGAAACTTTCAGGTAATGATCAGTACACCAATCCCACTTGGCTCGCCAAATCTCGTTCTTCTAGGTGAAACCGTTCGTTGGCAGTAACCGGTTTCATTTTGAGGTTTCACTCTGTTTTCTCCTATAGGGATACATGTATTTGGAACTCTAAATCAAACACGGTTTGTGCTAGCTCTTTGAAACTTGAAACCATAAAGCAGTTTCAACTTCTATCTCTATGGTTTGTTTGCTGTTGATGTAGCCCTAAGCAGAGACTGGCGAAAATCACTTTCATGGAAAGGGCCTGCCAAGCTTCCAAAATCTACGAGTTGCCTGAAATCTCAGCACACACTTTTTCACCCAATCTTGATGAAACTTTCAGGTAATGATCAGTACACCAATCCCACTTGGCTCGCCAAATTTCGTTCTTCTAGGTGAAACCGTTCGTTGGCAGTAACCGGTTTCATTTTGAGGTTTCACTCTGTTTTCTCCTAAAGGGATACATGTATTTGGAACTCTAAATCAAACACGGTTTGTGCTAGCTCTTTGAAACTTGACAGCATAAAGCAGTTTCAAGTTCTATCTCTATGGTTTGTTTGCTATTGATGTAGCCCTAAGCAGAGACTGGCGAGAATCACTTTCATAGAAAGGGCCTGCCAAGCTTCCAAAAAACTACGAGTTGCCTGAAATCTCAGCACACACTTTTTCACCCAATCTTGATGAAACCTTCAGGTAATGATCAGTACACCAATCCCACTTGGCTCGCCAAATTTCGTTCTTCTAGGTGAAACCGTTCGTTGGCAGTATCCGGTTTCATTTGGAGGTTTCACTCTGTTTTCTCCTATAGGGATACATGTATTTGGAACTCTAAATCAAACACGGTTTGTGCTAACTCTTTGAAACTTGACACCATAAAGCAGTTTCAAGTTCTATTTCTATGGTTTTTTTGCTGTTGATGTAGCCCTAAGCAGAGACTGGCGAGAATCACTTTCATGGAAAGGGCCTGCCAAGCTTCCAAAAAACTACGAGTTGCCTGAAATCTCAGCACACAACTTTTTCACCCAATCTTGATGAAACTTTCAGGTAATGATCAGTACACCAATCCCACTTGGCTCGCCAAATTTCGTTCTTCTAGGTGAAACCGTTCGTTGGCAGTAACCGGTTTCATTTTGAGGTTTCACTCTGTTTTCTCCTATAGGGATACATGTATTTTGGAACTCTAAATCAAACACGGTTTGTGCTAGCTCTTTGAAACTTGACACCATAAAGCAGTTTCAAGTTCTATCTCTATGGTTTGTTTGCTGTTGATGTAGCCCTAAGCAGAGACTGGCGAGAATCACTTTCTTGGAAAGGGCCTGCCAAGCTTCCAAAAAACTACGAGTTGCCTGAAATCTCAGTACACACTTTTTCACCCAATCTTGATGAAACTTTCAGGTAATGATCAGTACACCAATCCCACTTGGCTCGCCAAATCTCGTTCTTCTAGGTGAAACCGTTCGTTGGCAGTAACCGGTTTCATTTTGAGGTTTCAACTCTGTTTTCTCCTATAGGGATACATGTATTTGGAACTCTAAATCAAACACGGTTTGTGCTAGCTCTTTGAAACTTGAAACCATAAAGCAGTTTCAACTTCTATCTCTATGGTTTGTTTGCTGTTGATGTAGCCCTAAGCAGAGACTGGCGAGAATCACTTTCATGGAAAGGGCCTGCCAAGCTTCCAAAAAACTACGAGTTGCCTGAAATGTCAGCACACACTTTTTCACCCAATCTTGATGAAACTTTCAGGTAATGATCAGTACACCAATCCCACTTGGCTCGCCAAATTTCGTTCTTCTAGGTGAAACCGTTCGTTGGCAGTAACCGGTTACATTTTGAGGTTTCACTCTGTTTTCTCCTATAGGAATACATGTATTTGGAACTCTAAATCAAACACGGTTTGTGCTAGCTCTTTGAAACTTGACACAATAAAGCAGTTTCAAGTTCTATCTCTATGGTTTGTTTGCTGTTGATGTAGCCCTATGCAGAGACTGGCGAGAATCACTTTCATGGAAAGGGCCTGCCAAGCTTCCAAAAAACTACGAGTTGCCTGAAATCTCAGCACACACTTTTTCACCCAATCTTGATGAAACTTTCAGGTAATGATCAGTACACCAATCCCACTTGGCTCGCCAAATCTCGTTCTTCTACGTGAAACCATTCGTTGGCAGTAACCGGTTTCATTTTGAGGTTTCACTCTGTTTTCTCCTATAGGGATACATGTATTTGGAACTCTAAATCAAACAAGGTTTGTGCTAGCTCTTTGAAACTTGACACCATAAAGCAGTTTCAAGTTCTATCTCTATGGTTTGTTTGCTGTTGATGTAGCCCTAAGCAGAGACTGGCGACAATCACTTTCATGGAAAGGGCCTGCCAAGCTTCCAAAAAAATAGGAGTTGCCTGAAATCTCAGCACACACTTTTTCACCCAATCTTAATGAAAGTTTCAGGTAATGATCAGTACACCAATCCCACTTGGCTCGCCAAATTTCGTTCTTCTAGGTGAAACCGTTCATTGGCAGTAACCGGTTTCATTTTGAGGTTTCACTCTGTTTTCTCCTATACGGATGCATGTATTTGGAACTCTAAATCAAACACGGTTTGTGCTAGCTCTTTGAAACTTGACACAATAAAGCAGTTTCAAGTTCTATCTCTATGGTTTGTTTGCTGTTGATATAGCCCTAAGCAGAGACTGGCGAGAATCACTTTCATGGAAAGGGCCTGCCAAGCTTCCAAAAAACTACGAATTGCCTGAAATCTCAGCACACACTTTTTCACCCAATCTTGATGAAACTTTCAGGTAATGATCAGTACACCAATCCCACATGTTTTGCCAAATTTCGTTCTTATAGGTGAAACCGTTAGTTGGCAGTAACCGGTTTCATTTTGAGGTTTCACTCTGTTTTCTCCTATAGGGATACATGTATTTGGAACTCTAAATCAAACACGGTTTGTGCTAGCTCTTTGAAACTTGACACAATAAAGCAGTTTCAAGTTCTATCTCTATGGTTTGTTTGCTTTTTATGTAGCCCTAAGCAGAGACTGGCAAGAATCACTTTCATGGAAAGGGCCTGCCAAGCTTCCAAAAAACTACGAGTTGCCTGAAATCTCAGCACACACTTTTTCACCCAATCTTGAAGAATCTTTCAGGAAATGATCAGTACACCAATCCCACTTGGCTCGCCAAATTTCGTTCTTCTAGGTGAAACCGTTCGTTGGCAGTAACCGGTTTCATTTTGAGGTTTCACTCTGTTTTCTCCTATAGGGATACATGTATTTGGAACTCTAAATCAAACACGGTTTGTGCTATCTCTTTTAAACTTGACACCATAAAGCAGTTTCAAGTTCTATCTCTATGGTTTGTTTGCTATTGATGTAGCCCTAAGCAGAGACTGGCGAGAATCACTTTCATGGAAAGGGCCTGCCAAGCTTCCAAAAAACTACGAGTTGCATGAAATCTCAGCACACACTTTTTCACCCAATCTTGATGAAACTTTCAGGTAATGATGAGTACACCAATCCCACTTGGCTCGCCAAATTTCGTTCTTCTAGGTGAAACCGTTCATTGGCAGTAACCGGTTTCATTTTGAGGTTTCACTCTGTTTTCTCCTATAGGGATACATGTATTTGGAACTCTAAATCAAACACGGTTTGTGCTAGCTCTTTGAAACTTGACACCATAAAGCAGTTTCAAGTTCTATCTCTATGGTTTGTTTGCTGTTGATGTAGCCCTAAGCAGAGACTGGCGAGAATCACTTTCATGGAAAGGGCCTGCCAAGCTTCCAAAAAACTACGAGTTGCCTGAAATCTCAGCACACACTTTTTCACCCAGTCTTGATGAAACTTTCAGGTAATGATCAGTACACCAATCCCACTTGGCTCACCAAATTTCGTTCTTCTAGGTGAAACCGTTCGTTGGCAGTAACCGGTTTCATTTTGAGGTTTCACTCTGTTTTCTCCTATAGGGATACATGTATTTGGAACTCTAAATCAAACAGGGTTTGTGCTAGCTCTTTGAAACTTGACACCATAAAGCAGTTTCAAGTTCTATCTCTATGGTTTGTTTGCTGTTGATGTAGCCCTAAGCAGAGACTGGCGAGAATCACTTTCATGGAAAGGGCCTGCCAAGCTTCCAAAAAACTACGAGTTGCCTGAAATCTCAGCACACACTTTTTCACCCAATCTTAATGAAACCTTCAGGTAATGATCAGTACACCAATCCCACTTGGCTCGCCAAATTTCGTTCTTCTAGGTGAAACCGTTCGTTGGCAGTAACTGGTTTCATTTTGAGGTTTCACTCTGTTTTCTCCTATAGGGATACATGTATTTGGAACTCTAAATCAAACACGGTTTGTGCTAGCTCTTTGAAACTTGACACCATAAAGCAGTTTCAAGTTCTATCTCTATTGTTTGTTTGCTGTTGATGTAGCCCTAAGCAGAGACTGGTGAGAATCACTTTCATGGAAAGGGCCTGCCAAGCTTCCAAAAAACTACGAGTTGCCTGAAATCTCAGCACACACTTTTTCACCCAATCTTGATGAAACCTTCAGGTAATGATCAGTACACCAATCCCACTTGGCTCGCCAAATTTCGTTCTTCTAGGTGAAACCGTTCGTTGGCAGTATCCGGTTTCATTTGGAGGTTTCACTCTGTTTTCTCCTATAGGGATACATGTATTTGGAACTCTAAATCAAACACGGTTTGTGCTAACTCTTTGAAACTTGACACCATAAAGCAGTTTCAAGTTCTATTTCTATGGTTTTTTTGCTGTTGATGTAGCCCTAAGCAGAGACTGGCGAGAATCACTTTCATGGAAAGGGCCTGCCAAGCTTCCAAAAAACTACGAGTTGCCTGAAATCTCAGCACACACTTTTTCACCCAATCTTGATGAAACTTTCAGGTAATGATCAGTACACCAATCCCACTTGGCTCGCCAAATTTCGTTCTTCTAGGTGAAACCGTTCGTTGGCAGTAACCGGTTTCATTTTGAGGTTTCACTCTGTTTTCTCCTATAGGGATACATGTATTTGGAACTCTAAATCAAACACGGTTTGTGCTAGCTCTTTGAAACTTGACACCATAAAGCAGTTTCAAGTTCTATCTCTATGGTTTGTTTGCTGTTGATGTAGCCCTAAGCAGAGACTGGCGAGAATCACTTTCTTGGAAAGGGCCTGCCAAGCTTCCAAAAAACTACGAGTTGCCTGAAATCTCAGTACACACTTTTTCACCCAATCTTGATGAAACTTTCAGGTAATGATCAGTACACCAATCCCACTTGGCTCGCCAAATCTCGTTCTTCTAGGTGAAACCGTTCGTTGGCAGTAACCGGTTTCATTTTGAGGTTTCACTCTGTTTTCTCCTATAGGGATACATGTATTTGGAACTCTAAATCAAACACGGTTTGTGCTAGCTCTTTGAAACTTGAAACCATAAAGCAGTTTCAACTTCTATCTCTATGGTTTGTTTGCTGTTGATGTAGCCCTAAGCAGAGACTGGCGAGAATCACTTTCATGGAAAGGGCCTGCCAAGCTTCCAAAAAACTACGAGTTGCCTGAAATGTCAGCACACACTTTTTCACCCAATCTTGATGAAACTTTCAGGTAATGATCAGTACACCAATCCCACTTGGCTCGCCAAATTTCGTTCTTCTAGGTGAAACCGTTCGTTGGCAGTAACCGGTTACATTTTGAGGTTTCACTCTGTTTTCTCCTATAGGAATACATGTATTTGGAACTCTAAATCAAACACGGTTTGTGCTAGCTCTTTGAAACTTGACACAATAAAGCAGTTTCAAGTTCTATCTCTATGGTTTGTTTGCTGTTGATGTAGCCCTATGCAGAGACTGGCGAGAATCACTTTCATGGAAAGGGCCTGCCAAGCTTCCAAAAAACTACGAGTTGCCTGAAATCTCAGCACACACTTTTTCACCCAATCTTGATGAAACTTTCAGGTAATGATCAGTACACCAATCCCACTTGGCTCGCCAAATCTCGTTCTTCTACGTGAAACCATTCGTTGGCAGTAACCGGTTTCATTTTGAGGTTTCACTCTGTTTTCTCCTATAGGGATACATGTATTTGGAACTCTAAATCAAACAAGGTTTGTGCTAGCTCTTTGAAACTTGACACCATAAAGCAGTTTCAAGTTCTATCTCTATGGTTTGTTTGCTGTTGATGTAGCCCTAAGCAGAGACTGGCGACAATCACTTTCATGGAAAGGGCCTGCCAAGCTTCCAAAAAAATAGGAGTTGCCTGAAATCTCAGCACACACTTTTTCACCCAATCTTAATGAAAGTTTCAGGTAATGATCAGTACACCAATCCCACTTGGCTCGCCAAATTTCGTTCTTCTAGGTGAAACCGTTCATTGGCAGTAACCGGTTTCATTTTGAGGTTTCACTCTGTTTTCTCCTATACGGATGCATGTATTTGGAACTCTAAATCAAACACGGTTTGTGCTAGCTCTTTGAAACTTGACACAATAAAGCAGTTTCAAGTTCTATCTCTATGGTTTGTTTGCTGTTGATATAGCCCTAAGCAGAGACTGGCGAGAATCACTTTCATGGAAAGGGCCTGCCAAGCTTCCAAAAAACTACGAATTGCCTGAAATCTCAGCACACACTTTTTCACCCAATCTTGATGAAACTTTCAGGTAATGATCAGTACACCAATCCCACATGTTTTGCCAAATTTCGTTCTTATAGGTGAAACCGTTAGTTGGCAGTAACCGGTTTCATTTTGAGGTTTCACTCTGTTTTCTCCTATAGGGATACATGTATTTGGAACTCTAAATCAAACACGGTTTGTGCTAGCTCTTTGAAACTTGACACAATAAAGCAGTTTCAAGTTCTATCTCTATGGTTTGTTTGCTTTTTATGTAGCCCTAAGCAGAGACTGGCAAGAATCACTTTCATGGAAAGGGCCTGCCAAGCTTCCAAAAAACTACGAGTTGCCTGAAATCTCAGCACACACTTTTTCACCCAATCTTGAAGAATCTTTCAGGAAATGATCAGTACACCAATCCCACTTGGCTCGCCAAATTTCGTTCTTCTAGGTGAAACCGTTCGTTGGCAGTAACCGGTTTCATTTTGAGGTTTCACTCTGTTTTCTCCTATAGGGATACATGTATTTGGAACTCTAAATCAAACACGGTTTGTGCTATCTCTTTTAAACTTGACACCATAAAGCAGTTTCAAGTTCTATCTCTATGGTTTGTTTGCTATTGATGTAGCCCTAAGCAGAGACTGGCGAGAATCACTTTCATGGAAAGGGCCTGCCAAGCTTCCAAAAAACTACGAGTTGCATGAAATCTCAGCACACACTTTTTCACCCAATCTTGATGAAACTTTCAGGTAATGATGAGTACACCAATCCCACTTGGCTCGCCAAATTTCGTTCTTCTAGGTGAAACCGTTCATTGGCAGTAACCGGTTTCATTTTGAGGTTTCACTCTGTTTTCTCCTATAGGGATACATGTATTTGGAACTCTAAATCAAACACGGTTTGTGCTAGCTCTTTGAAACTTGACACCATAAAGCAGTTTCAAGTTCTATCTCTATGGTTTGTTTGCTGTTGATGTAGCCCTAAGCAGAGACTGGCGAGAATCACTTTCATGGAAAGGGCCTGCCAAGCTTCCAAAAAACTACGAGTTGCCTGAAATCTCAGCACACACTTTTTCACCCAGTCTTGATGAAACTTTCAGGTAATGATCAGTACACCAATCCCACTTGGCTCACCAAATTTCGTTCTTCTAGGTGAAACCGTTCGTTGGCAGTAACCGGTTTCATTTTGAGGTTTCACTCTGTTTTCTCCTATAGGGATACATGTATTTGGAACTCTAAATCAAACAGGGTTTGTGCTAGCTCTTTGAAACTTGACACCATAAAGCAGTTTCAAGTTCTATCTCTATGGTTTGTTTGCTGTTGATGTAGCCCTAAGCAGAGACTGGCGAGAATCACTTTCATGGAAAGGGCCTGCCAAGCTTCCAAAAAACTACGAGTTGCCTGAAATCTCAGCACACACTTTTTCACCCAATCTTAATGAAACCTTCAGGTAATGATCAGTACACCAATCCCACTTGGCTCGCCAAATTTCGTTCTTCTAGGTGAAACCGTTCGTTGGCAGTAACTGGTTTCATTTTGAGGTTTCACTCTGTTTTCTCCTATAGGGATACATGTATTTGGAACTCTAAATCAAACACGGTTTGTGCTAGCTCTTTGAAACTTGACACCATAAAGCAGTTTCAAGTTCTATCTCTATTGTTTGTTTGCTGTTGATGTAGCCCTAAGCAGAGACTGGTGAGAATCACTTTCATGGAAAGGGCCTGCCAAGTTTCCAAAAAACTACGAGTTGCCTGAAATCTCAGCACACACTTTTTCACCCAATCTTGATGAAACTTTCAGGTAATGATCAGTACACCAATCCCACTTGGCTCGCCAAATTTCGTTCTTCTAGGTGAAACCGTTCGTTGGCAGTAACCGGTTTCATTTTGAGGTTTCACTCTGTTTTCTCCTATAGGGATACATGTATTTGGAACTCTAAATCAAACACGGTTTGTGCTAGCTCTTTGAAACTAGACACAATAAAGCAGTTTCAAGTTCTATCTCTATGGTTTGTTTGCTGTTGATGTAGCCCTAAGCAGAGACTGGCGAGAATCACTTTCATGGAAAGGGCCTGCCAAGCTTCAAAAAACTACGAGTTGCCTGAAATGTCAGCACACACTTTTTCACCCAATCTTGATGAAACTTTCAGGTAATGATCAGTACACCAATCCCACTTGGCTCGCCAAATTTCGTTCTTCTAGGTGAAACCGTTCGTTGGCAGTAACCGGTTTCATTTTAAGGTTTCACTCTGTTTTCTCCTATAGGAATACATGTATTTGGAACTCTAAATCAAACACGGTTTGTGCTAGCTATTTGAAACTTGACACAATAAAGCAGTTTCAAGTTCTATCTCTATGGTTTGTTTGCTGTTGATGTAGCCCTATGCAGAGATTGGCAAGAATCACTTTCATGGAAAGGGCCTGCCAAGCTTCCAAAAAACTACGAGTTGCCTGAAATCTCAGCACACACTTTTTCACCCAATCTTGATGAAACTTTCAGGTAATGATCAGTACACCAATCCCACTTGGCTCGCCAAATCTCGTTCTTCTACGTGAAACCGTTCGTTGGCAGTAACCGGTTTCATTTTGAGGTTTCACTCTTTTTTCTCCTATAGGGATACATGTATTTGGAACTCTAAATCAAACAAGGTTTGTGCTAGCTCTTTGAAACTTGACACCATAAAGCAGTTTCAAGTTCTATCTCTATGGTTTGTTTGCTGTTGATGTAGCCCTAAGCAGAGACTGGCGAGAATCACTTTCATGGAAAGGGCCTGCCAAGCTTCCAAAAAACTACGAGTTGCCTGAAATCTCAGCACACACTTTTTCACCCAATCTTGATGAAACTTTCAGGTAATGCTCAGTACACCAATCCCACTTGGCTCGCCAAATTTCGTTCTTCTAGGTGAAACCGTTCGTTGGCAGTAACCGGTTTCATTTTGAGGTTTCACTCTGTTTTCTCCTATAGGGATACATGTATTTGGAACTCTAAATCAAACACGGTTTGTGCTAGCTCTTTGAAACTTGACACCATAAAAGAGTTTCAAGTTCTATCTCTATGGTTTGTTTGCTGTTGATGTAGCCCTAAGCAGAGACTGGCGAGAATCACTTTCATGGAAAGGGCCCTGCCAAGCTTCCAAAAAATTACGAGTTGCCTGAAATCTCAGCACACACTTTTTCACCCAATCTTGATGAAACTTTCAGGTAACGATGAGTACACCAATCCCACATGGCTCGCCAAATTTCGTTCTTCTAGGTGAAACCGTTTGTTGGCAGTAACCGGTTTCATTTTAAGGTTTCACTCTGTTTTCTCCTATAGGGATACATGTATTTGGAACTCTAAATCAAACACGGTTTGTGCTAGCTCTTTGAAACTTGACACAATAAAGCAGTTTCAAGTTCTATCTCTATGGTTTGTTTTCTGTTGATGTAGCCCTAAGCAGAGACTGGCGAGAATCACTTTCATGGAAAGGGCCTGCCAAGCTTCCAAAATACTACGAGTTGCCTGAAATCTCAGCACACACTTTCTCACCCAAACTTGATGAAACTTTCAGGTAATGATCAGTACACCAAACCCACTTGGCTCGCCAAATCTCGTTCTTCTACGTGAAACCGTTCGTTGGCAGTAACTGGTTTCATTTTGAGGTTTCACTCTGTTTTCTCCTATAGGGATACATGTATTTGGAACTCTAAATCAAACACGGTTTGTGCTAGCTCTTTGAACTTGACACAATAAAGCAGTTTCAAGTTCTATCTCTATGGTGTGTTTGCTGTTGATGTAGCCCTAAGCAGAGACTGGCGAGAATCACTTTCATGGAAAGGGCCTGCCAAGCTTCCAAAAAACTACGCGTTGCCTGAAATCTCAGCACACACTTTTTCACCCAATCTTGATGAAACTTTCAGGTAATGATCAGTACACCAATCCCACTTGGCTCGCCAAATTTCGTTCTTTTGGTGAAACCGTTCGTTGGCAGTAACCGGTTTCATTTTGAGGTTTCACTCTGTTTTCTCCTATAGGGATACATGTATTTGGAACTCTAAATCAAACACGGTTTGTGCTAGCTCTTTGAAACTTGACACAATAAAGCAGTTTCAAGTTCTATCTCTATGGTTTGTTTGCTGTTTATGTAGCCCTAAGCAGAGACTGGCGAGAATCACTTTCATGGAAAGGGCCTGCCAAGCTTCCAAAAAACTACGAGTTGCCTGAAATCTCAGCACACACTTTTTCACCCAATCTTGATGAATCTTTCAGGAAATGATCAGTACACCAATCCCACTTGGCTCGCCAAATTTCGTTCTTCTAGGTGAAACCGTTCGTTGGCAGTAACCGGTTTCATTTTGAGGTTTCACTCTGTTTTCTCCTATAGGGATACATGTATTTGGAACTCTAAATCAAACACGGTTTGTGCTATCTCTTTAAACTTGACACCATAAAGCAGTTTCAAGTTCTATCTTTATGGTTTGTTTGCTGTTGATGTAGCCCTAAGCAGAGACTGGCGAGAATCACTTTCATGGAAAGGGCCTGCCAAGCTTCCAAAAAACTACGAGTTGCATGAAATCTCAGCACACACTTTTTCACCCAATCTTGATGAAACTTTCAGGTAATGATGAGTACACCAATCCCACTTGGCTGGCCAAATTTCGTTCTTCTAGGTGAAACCGTTCATTGGCAGTAACCGGTTTCATTTTGAGGTTTCACTCTGTTTTCTCCTATAGGGATACATGTATTTGGAACTCTAAATCAAACACGGTTTGTGCTAGCTCTTTGAAACTTGACACCATAAAGCAGTTTCAAGTTCTATCTCTATGGTTTGTTTGCTGTTGATGTAGCCCTAAGCAGAGACTGGCGAGAATCACTTTCATGGAAAGGGCCTGCCAAGCTTCCAAAAAACTACGAGTTGCCTGAAATCTCAGCACACACTTTTTCACCCAATCTTGATGAAACTTTCAGGTAATGATCAGTACACCAATCCCACTTGGCTCGCCAAATTTCGTTCTTCTAGGTGAAACCGTTCGTTGGCAGTAACCGGTTACATTTTGAGGTTTCACTCTGTTTTCTCCTATAGGGATACATGTATTTGGAACTCTAAATCAAACAGGGTTTGTGCAAGCTCTTTGAAACTTGACACCATAAAGCAGTTTCAAGTTCTATCTCTATGGTTTGTTTGCTGTTGATGTAGCCCTAAGCAGAGACTGGCGAGAATCACTTTCATGGAAAGGGCCTGCCAAGCTTCCAAAAAACTACGAGTTGCCTGAAATCTCAGCACACACTTTTTCACCCAATCTTGATGAAACCTTCAGGTAATGATCAGTACACCAATCCCACTTGGCTCGCCAAATTTCGTTCTTCTAGGTGAAACCGTTCGTTGGCAGTAACCGGTTTCATTTGGAGGTTTCACTCTGTTTTCTCCTATAGGGATACATGTATTTGGAACTCTAAATCAAACACGGTTTGTGCTAGCTCTTTGAAACTTGACACCATAAAGCAGTTTCAAGTTCTATCTCTATGTTTTTTTTGCTGTTGATGTAGCCCTAAGCAGAGACTGGCGAGAATCACTTTCATGGAAAGGGCCTGCCAAGCTTCCAAAAAACTACGAGTTGCCTGAAATCTCAGCACACACTTTTTCACCCAATCTTGATGAAACTTTCAGGTAATGATCAGTACACAAATCCCACTTGGCTCGCCAAATTTCGTTCTTTTGGTGAAACCGTTCGTTGGCAGTAACCGGTTTCATTTTGAGGTTTCACTCTGTTTTCTCCTATAGGGATACATGTATTTGGAACTCTAAATCAAACACGGTTTGTGCTAGCTCTTTGAAACTTGACACCATAAAGTAGTTTCAAGTTCTATCTCTATTGTTTGTTTGCTGTTGATGTAGCCCTAAGCAGAGACTGGCGAGAATCACTTTCATGGAAAGGGCCTGCCAAGCTTCCAAAAAACTACGAGTTGCCTGAAATCTCAGCACACACTTTTTCACCCAATCTTGATGAAACCTTCAGGTAATGATCAGTACACCAATCCCACTTGGCTCGCCAAATTTCGTTCTTCTAGGTTAAACCGTTCGTTGGCAGTAACCGGTTTCATTTGGAGGTTTCACTCTGTTTTCTCCTATAGGGATACATGTATTTGGAACTCTAAATCAAACACGGTTTGTGCTAGCTCTTTGAAACTTGACACCATAAAGCAGTTTCAAGTTCTATCTCTATGGTTTTTTTGCTGTTGATGTAGCCCTAAGCAGAGACTGGCGAGAATCACTTTCATGGAAAGGGCCTGCCAAGTTTCCAAAAAACTGCGAGTTGCCTGAAATCTCAGCACACACTTTTTCACCCAATCTTGATGAAACTTTCAGGTAATGATCAGTACACCAATCCCACTTGGCTCGCCAAATTTCGTTCTTCTAGGTGAAACCGTTCGTTGGCAGTAACCGGTTTCATTTTGATGTTTCACTCTGTTTTCTCCTATAGGGATACATGTATTTGGAACTCTAAATCAAACACGGTTTGTGCTAGCTCTTTGAAACTTGACACAATAAAGCAGTTTCAAGTTCTATCTCTATGGTTTGTTTGCTGTTGATGTAGCCCTAAGCAGAGACTGGCGAGAATCACTTTCATGGAAAGGGCCTGCCAAGCTTCCAAAAAACTACGAGTTGCCTGAAATGTCAGCACACACTTTTTCACCCAATCTTGATGAAACTTTCAGGTAATGATCAGTACACCAATCCCACTTGGCTCGCCAAATTTTGTTTTTCTAGGTGAAACCGTTCGTTGGCAGTAACCGGTTTCATTTTAAGGTTTCACTCTGTTTTCTCCTATAGGAATACATGTATTTAGAACTCTAAATCAAACACGGTTTGTGCTAGCTATTTGAAACTTAACACAATAAAGCAGTTTCAAGTTCTATCTCTATGGTTTGTTTGCTGTTGATGTAGCCCCATGCAGAGACTGGCAAGAATCACTTTCATGGAAAGGGCCTGCCAAGCTTCCAAAAAACTACGAGTTGCCTGAAATCTCAGCACACACTTTTTCACCCAATCTTGATGAAACTTTCAGGTAATGATCAGTACACCAATCCCACTTGGCTCCCCAAATCTCGTTCTTCTACGTGAAACCGTTCGTTGGCAGTAACCGGTTTCATTTTGAGGTTTCACTCTGTTTTCTCCTATAGGGATACATGTATTTGGAACTCTAAATCAAACAAGGTTTGTGCTAGCTCTTTGAAACTTGACACCATTAAGCAGTTTCAAGTTCTATCTCTATGGTTTGTTTGCTGTTGATGTAGCCCTAAGCAGAGACTGGCGAGAATCACTTTCATGGAAAGGGCCTGCCAAGCTTCCAAAAAACTACGAGTTGCCTGAAATCTCAGCACACACTTTTTCACCCAATCTTGATGAAACTTTCAGGTAATGATCAGTACACCAATCCCACGTGGCTCGCCAAATTTCGTTCTTCTAGGTGAAACCGTTCGTTGGCAGTAACCGGTTTCATTTTGAGGTTTCACTCTGTTTTCTCCTATAGGGATACATGTATTTGGAACTCTAAATCAAACACGGTTTGTGCTAGCTCTTTGAAACTTGACACAATAAAGCAGTTTCAAGTTCTATCTCTATGGTTTGTTTGCTGTTGATGTAGCCCTAAGCAGAGACTGGCGAGAATCACTTTCATGGAAAGGGCCTGCCAAGCTTCCAAAAAACTACGAGTTGCCTGAAATGTCAGCACACACTTTTTCACCCAATCTTGATGAAACTTTCAGGTAATGATCAGTACACCAGTCCCACTTGGCTCGCCAAATTTCGTTCTTCTAGGTGAAACCGTTCGTTGGCAGTAACCGGTTTCATTTTGAGGTTTCACTCTGTTTTCTCCTATAGGGATACATGTATTTGGAACTCTAAATCAAACACGGTTTGTGCTAGCTCTTTGAAACTTGACACCATAAAGCAGTTTCAAGTTCTATCTCTATGGTTTGTTTGCTGTTGATGTAGCCCTAAGCAGAGACTGGCGAGAATCACTTTCATGGAAAGGGCCTGCCAAGCTTCCAAAAAACTACGAGTTGCCTGAAATCTCAACACACACTTTTTCACCCAATCTTGATGAAACTTTCAGGTAATTATCAGTACACCAATCCCACTTGGCTCGCCAAATTTCGTTCTTTTTGGTGAAACCGTTCGTTGGCAGTAACCGGTTTCATTTTGAGGTTTCACTCTGTTTTCTCCTATAGGGATACATGTATTTGGAACTCTAAATCAAACACGGTTTGTGCTAGCTCTTTGAAACTTGACACAATAAAGCAGTTTCAAGTTCTATCTCTATGGTTTGTTTGCTGTTGATGTAGCCCTAAGCAGAGACTGGCGAGAATCACTTTCATGGAAAGGGCCTGCCAAGCTTCCAAAAAACTACGAGTTGCCTGAAATCTCAGCACACACTTTTTCACCCAATCTTGATGAAACTTTCAGGTAATGCTCAGTACACCAATCCCACTTGGCTCGCCAAATTACGTTCTTCTAGGTGAAACCGTTCGTTGGCAGTAACCGGTTTCATTTTGAGGTTTCACTCTGTTTTCTCCTATAGGGATACATGTATTTGGAACTCTAAATCAAACACGGTTTGTGCTAGCTCTTTGAAACTTGACACCATAAAGCAGTTTCAAGTTCTATCTCTATGGTTTGTTTGCTGTTGATGTAGCCCTAAGCAGAGACTGGCGAGAATCACTTTCATGGAAAGGGCCTGCCAAGCTTCCAAAAAACTACGAGTTGCCTGAAATCTCAACACACACTTTTTCACCCAATCTTGATGAAACTTTCAGGTAATTATCAGTACACCAATCCCACTTGGCTCGCCAAATTTCGTTCTTTGGTGAAACCGTTCGTTGGCAGTAACCGGTTTCATTTTGAGGTTTCACTCTGTTTTCTCCTATAGGGATACATGTATTTGGAACTCTAAATCAAACACGGTTTGTGCTAGCTCTTTGAAACTTGACACAATAAAGCAGTTTCAAGTTCTATCTCTATGGTTTGTTTGCTGTTGATGTAGCCCTAAGCAGAGACTGGCGAGAATCACTTTCATGGAAAGGGCCTGCCAAGCTTCCAAAAAACTACGAGTTGCCTGAAATCTCAGCACACACTTTTTCACCCAATCTTGATGAAACTTTCAGGTAATGCTCAGTACACCAATCCCACTTGGCTCGCCAAATTACGTTCTTCTAGGTGAAACCGTTCGTTGGCAGTAACCGGTTTCATTTTGAGGTTTCACTCTGTTTTCTCCTATAGGGATACATGTATTTGGAACTCTAAATCAAACACGGTTTGTGCTAGCTCTTTGAAACTTGACACCATAAAACAGTTTCAAGTTCTATCTCTATGGTTTGTTTGCTGTTGATGTAGCCCTAAGCAGAGACTGGCGAGAATCACTTTCATGGAAAGGGCCTGCAAGCTTCCAAAAAATTACGAGTTGCCTGAAATCTCAGCACACACTTTTTCACCCAATCTTGATGAAACTTTCAGGTAACGATGAGTACACCAATCCACATGGCTCGCCAAATTTCGTTCTTCTAGGTGAAACCGTTCGTTGGCAGTAACCGGTTTCATTTTAAGGTTTCACTCTGTTTTCTCCTATAGGGATACATGTATTTGGAACTCTAAATCAAACACGGTTTGTGCTAGCTCTTTGAAACTTGACACAATAAAGCAGTTTCAAGTTCTATCTCTATGGTTTGTTTGCTGTTGATGTAGCCCTAAGCAGAGACTGGCGAGAATCACTTTCATGGAAAGGGACTGCCAAGCTTCCAAAAAACTACGAGTTGCCTGAAATCTCAGCACACACTTTTTCACCCAATGTTGATGAAACTTTCAGGTAATGATCAGTACACCAATCCCACTTTGGCTCGCCAAATTTCGTTCTTCAAGGTGAAACCGTTCGTTGGCAGTAACCGGTTTCATTTTGAGGTTTCACTCTGTTTTCTCCTATAGGGATACATGTATTTGGAACTCTAAATCAAACACGGTTTGTGCTAGCTCTTTGAAACTTGACACCATAAAGCAGTTTCAAGTTCTATCTCTATGGTTTGTTTGCTATTGATGTAGCCCTAAGCAGAGACTGGCGAGAATAACTTTCATGGAAAGGGCCTGCCAAGCTTCCAAAAAACTACGAGTTGCCTGAAATCTCAGCACACACTTTTTCACCCAATCTTGATGAAACCTTCAGGTAATGATCAGTACACCAATCCCACTTGGCTCGCCAAATTTCGTTCTTTTGGTGAAACCGTTCGTTGGCAGTAACCGGTTTCATTTTGAGGTTTCACTCTGTTTTGTCCTATAGGGATACATGTATTTGGAACTCTAAATCAAACACGGTTTGTGCTAGCTCTTTGAAACTTGACACAATAAAGCAGTTTCAAGTTCTATCTCTATGGTTTGTTTGCTGTTTATGTAGCCCCTAAGCAGAGACTGGCGAGAATCACTTTCATGGAAAGGGCCTGCCAAGCTTCCAAAAAACTACGAGTTGCCTGAAATCTCAGCACACACTTTTTCACCCAATCTTGATGAATCTTTCAGGAAATGATCAGTACACTAATCCCACTTGGCTCGCCAAATTTCGTTCTTCTAGGTGAAACCGTTCGTTGGCAGTAACCGGTTTCATTTTGAGGTTTCACTCTGTTTTCTCCTATAGGGATACATGTATTTGGAACTCTAAATCAAACACGGTTTGTGCTATCTCTTTTAAACTTGACACCATAAAGCAGTTTCAAGTTCTATCTCTATGGTTTGTTTGCTGTTGATGTAGCCCTAAGCAGAGACTGGCGAGAATCACTTTCATGGAAAGGGCCTGCCAAGCTTCCAAAAAACTACGAGTTCCCTGAAATCTCAGCACACACTTTTTCACCCAATCTTGATGAAACTTTCAGGTAATGATGAGTACACCAATCCCACTTGGCTGGCCAAATTTCGTTCTTCTAGTTGAAACCGTTCATTGGCAGTAACCGGTTTCATTTTGAGGTTTCACTCTGTTTTCTCCTATAGGGATACATGTATTTGGAACTCTAAATCAAACACGGTTTGTGCTAGCTCTTTGAAACTTGACACCATAAAGCAGTTTCAAGTTCTATCTCTATGGTTTGTTTGCTGTTGATGTAGCCCTAAGCAGAGACTGGCGAGAATCACTTTCATGGAAAGGGCCTGCCAAGCTTCCAAAAAACTACGAGTTGCCTGAAATCTCAGCACACACTTTTTCACCCAATCTTGATGAAACCTTCAGGTAATGATCAGTACACAATCCCACTTGGCTCGCCAAATTTCGTTCTTCTAGGTGAAACCGTTCGTTGGCAGTAACCGGTTTCATTTGGAGGTTTCACTCTGTTTTCTCCTATAGGGATACATGTATTTGGAACTCTAAATCAAACACGGTTTGTGCTAACTCTTTGAAACTTGACACCATAAAGCAGTTTCAAGTTCTATTTCTATGGTTTTTTTGCTGTTGATGTAGCCCTAAGCAGAGACTGGCGAGAATCACTTTCATGGAAAGGGCCTGCCAAGCTTCCAAAAAACTACGAGTTGCCTGAAATCTCAGCACACACTTTTTCACCCAATCTTGATGAAACTTTCAGGTAATGATCAGTACACCAATCCCACTTGGCTCGCCAAATTTCGTTCTTCTAGGTGAAACCGTTCGTTGGCAGTAACCGGTTTCATTTTGAGGTTTCACTCTGTTTTCTCCTATAGGGATACATGTATTTGGAACTCTAAATCAAACACGGTTTGTGCTAGCTCTTTGAAACTTGACACCATAAAGCAGTTTCAAGTTCTATCTCTATGGTTTGTTTGCTGTTGATGTAGCCCTAAGCAGAGACTGGCGAGAATCACTTTCTTGGAAAGGGCCTGCCAAGCTTCCAAAAAACTACGAGTTGCCTGAAATCTCAGTACACACTTTTTCACCCAATCTTGATGAAACTTTCAGGTAATGATCAGTACACCATCCCACTTGGCTCGCCAAATCTCGTTCTTCTAGGTGAAACCGTTCGTTGGCAGTAACCGGTTTCATTTTGAGGTTTCACTCTGTTTTCTCCTATAGGGATACATGTATTTGGAACTCTAAATCAAACACGGTTTGTGCTAGCTCTTTGAAACTTGAAACCATAAAGCAGTTTCAACTTCTATCTCTATGGTTTGTTTGCTGTTGATGTAGCCCTAAGCAGAGACTGGCGAGAATCACTTTCATGGAAAGGGCCTGCCAAGCTTCCAAAAAACTACGAGTTGCCTGAAATGTCAGCACACACTTTTTCACCCAATCTTGATGAAACTTTCAGGTAATGATCAGTACACCAATCCCACTTGGCTCGCCAAATTTCGTTCTTCTAGGTGAAACCGTTCGTTGGCAGTAACCGGTTACATTTTGAGGTTTCACTCTGTTTTCTCCTATAGGAATACATGTATTTGGAACTCTAAATCAAACACGGTTTGTGCTAGCTCTTTGAAACTTGACACAATAAAGCAGTTTCAAGTTCTATCTCTATGGTTTGTTTGCTGTTGATGTAGCCCTATGCAGAGACTGGCGAGAATCACTTTCATGGAAAGGGCCTGCCAAGCTTCCAAAAAACTACGAGTTGCCTGAAATCTCAGCACACACTTTTTCACCCAATCTTGATGAAACTTTCAGGTAATGATCAGTACACCAATCCCACTTGGCTCGCCAAATCTCGTTCTTCTACGTGAAACCATTCGTTGGCAGTAACCGGTTTCATTTTGAGGTTTCACTCTGTTTTCTCCTATAGGGATACATGTATTTGGAACTCTAAATCAAACAAGGTTTGTGCTAGCTCTTTGAAACTTGACACCATAAAGCAGTTTCAAGTTCTATCTCTATGGTTTGTTTGCTGTTGATGTAGCCCTAAGCAGAGACTGGCGACAATCACTTTCATGGAAAGGGCCTGCCAAGCTTCCAAAAAAATAGGAGTTGCCTGAAATCTCAGCACACACTTTTTCACCCAATCTTAATGAAAGTTTCAGGTAATGATCAGTACACCAATCCCACTTGGCTCGCCAAATTTCGTTCTTCTAGGTGAAACCGTTCATTGGCAGTAACCGGTTCATTTTGAGGTTTCACTCTGTTTTCTCCTATACGGATGCATGTATTTGGAACTCTAAATCAAACACGGTTTGTGCTAGCTCTTTGAAACTTGACACAATAAAGCAGTTTCAAGTTCTATCTCTATGGTTTGTTTGCTGTTGATATAGCCCTAAGCAGAGACTGGCGAGAATCACTTTCATGGAAAGGGCCTGCCAAGCTTCCAAAAAACTACGAATTGCCTGAAATCTCAGCACACACTTTTTCACCCAATCTTGATGAAACTTTCAGGTAATGATCAGTACACCAATCCCACATGTTTTGCCAAATTTCGTTCTTATAGGTGAAACCGTTAGTTGGCAGTAACCGGTTTCATTTTGAGGTTTCACTCTGTTTTCTCCTATAGGGATACATGTATTTGGAACTCTAAATCAAACACGGTTTGTGCTAGCTCTTTGAAACTTGACACAATAAAGCAGTTTCAAGTTCTATCTCTATGGTTTGTTTGCTTTTTATGTAGCCCTAAGCAGAGACTGGCAAGAATCACTTTCATGGAAAGGGCCTGCCAAGCTTCCAAAAAACTACGAGTTGCCTGAAATCTCAGCACACACTTTTTCACCCAATCTTGAAGAATCTTTCAGGAAATGATCAGTACACCAATCCCACTTGGCTCGCCAAATTTCGTTCTTCTAGGTGAAACCGTTCGTTGGCAGTAACCGGTTTCATTTTGAGGTTTCACTCTGTTTTCTCCTATAGGGATACATGTATTTGGAACTCTAAATCAAACACGGTTTGTGCTATCTCTTTTAAACTTGACACCATAAAGCAGTTTCAAGTTCTATCTCTATGGTTTGTTTGCTGTTGATGTAGCCCTAAGCAGAGACTGGCGAGAATCACTTTCATGGAAAGGGCCTGCCAAGCTTCCAAAAAACTACGAGTTGCATGAAATCTCAGCACACACTTTTTCACCCAATCTTGATGAAACTTTCAGGTAATGATGAGTACACCAATCCCACTTGGCTCGCCAAATTTCGTTCTTCTAGGTGAAACCGTTCATTGGCAGTAACCGGTTTCATTTTGAGGTTTCACTCTGTTTTCTCCTATAGGGATACATGTATTTGGAACTCTAAATCAAACACGGTTTGTGCTAGCTCTTTGAAACTTGACACCATAAAGCAGTTTCAAGTTCTATCTCTATGGTTTGTTTGCTGTTGATGTAGCCCTAAGCAGAGACTGGCGAGAATCACTTTCATGGAAAGGGCCTGCCAAGCTTCCAAAAAACTACGAGTTGCCTGAAATCTCAGCACACACTTTTTCACCCAGTCTTGATGAAACTTTCAGGTAATGATCAGTACACCAATCCCACTTGGCTCGCCAAATTTCGTTCTTCTAGGTGAAACCGTTCGTTGGCAGTAACCGGTTTCATTTTGAGGTTTCACTCTGTTTTCTCCTATAGGGATACATGTATTTGGAACTCTAAATCAAACAGGGTTTGTGCTAGCTCTTTGAAACTTGACACCATAAAGCAGTTTCAAGTTCTATCTCTATGGTTTGTTTGCTGTTGATGTAGCCCTAAGCAGAGACTGGCGAGAATCACTTTCATGGAAAGGGCCTGCCAAGCTTCCAAAAAACTACGAGTTGCCTGAAATCTCAGCACACACTTTTTCACCCAATCTTGATGAAACCTTCAGGTAATGATCAGTACACCAATCCCACTTGGCTCGCCAAATTTCGTTCTTCTAGGTGAAACCGTTCGTTGGCAGTAACTGGTTTCATTTTGAGGTTTCACTCTGTTTTCTCCTATAGGGATACATGTATTTGGAACTCTAAATCAAACACGGTTTGTGCTAGCTCTTTGAAACTTGACACCATAAAGCAGTTTCAAGTTCTATCTCTATTGTTTGTTTGCTGTTGATGTAGCCCTAAGCAGAGACTGGTGAGAATCACCTTTCATGGAAAGGGCCTGCCAAGTTTCCAAAAAACTACGAGTTGCCTGAAATCTCAGCACACACTTTTTCACCCAATCTTGATGAAACTTTCAGGTAATGATCAGTACACCAATCCCACTTGGCTCGCCAAATTTCGTTCTTCTAGGTGAAACCGTTCGTTGGCAGTAACCGGTTTCATTTTGAGGTTTCACTCTGTTTTCTCCTATAGGGATACATGTATTTGGAACTCTAAATCAAACACGGTTTGTGCTAGCTCTTTGAAACTAGACACAATAAAGCAGTTTCAAGTTCTATCTCTATGGTTTGTTTGCTGTTGATGTAGCCCTAAGCAGAGACTGGCGAGAATCACTTTCATGGAAAGGGCCTGCCAAGCTTCCAAAAAACTACGAGTTGCCTGAAATGTCAGCACACACTTTTTCACCCAATCTTGATGAAACTTTCAGGTAATGATCAGTACACCAATCCCACTTGGCTCGCCAAATTTCGTTCTTCTAGGTGAAACCGTTCGTTGGCAGTAACCGGTTTCATTTTAAGGTTTCACTCTGTTTTCTCCTATAGGAATACATGTATTTGGAACTCTAAATCAAACACGGTTTGTGCTAGCTATTTGAAACTTGACACAATAAAGCAGTTTCAAGTTCTATCTCTATGGTTTGTTTGCTGTTGATGTAGCCCTATGCAGAGACTGGCAAGAATCACTTTCATGGAAAGGGCCTGCCAAGCTTCCAAAAAACTACGAGTTGCCTGAAATCTCAGCACACACTTTTTCACCCAATCTTGATGAAACTTTCAGGTAATGATCAGTACACCAATCCCACTTGGCTCGCCAAATCTCGTTCTTCTACGTGAAACCGTTCGTTGGCAGTAACCGGTTTCATTTTGAGGTTTCACTCTTTTTTCTCCTATAGGGATACATGTATTTGGAACTCTAAATCAAACAAGGTTTGTGCTAGCTCTTTGAAACTTGACACCATAAAGCAGTTTCAAGTTCTATCTCTATGGTTTGTTTGCTGTTGATGTAGCCCTAAGCAGAGACTGGCGAGAATCACTTTCATGGAAAGGGCCTGCCAAGCTTCCAAAAAACTACGAGTTGCCTGAAATCTCAGCACACACTTTTTCACCCAATCTTGATGAAACTTTCAGGTAATGCTCAGTACACCAATCCCACTTGGCTCGCCAAATTTCGTTCTTCTAGGTGAAACCGTTCGTTGGCAGTAACCGGTTTCATTTTGAGGTTTCACTCTGTTTTCTCCTATAGGGATACATGTATTTGGAACTCTAAATCAAACCACGGTTTGTGCTAGCTCTTTGAAACTTGACACCATAAAACAGTTTCAAGTTCTATCTCTATGGTTTGTTTGCTGTTGATGTAGCCCTAAGCAGAGACTGGCGAGAATCACTTTCATGGAAAGGGCCTGCCAAGCTTCCAAAAAATTACGAGTTGCCTGAAATCTCAGCACACACTTTTTCACCCAATCTTGATGAAACTTTCAGGTAACGATGAGTACACCAATCCCACATGGCTCGCCAAATTCGTTCTTCTAGGTGAAACCGTTTGTTGGCAGTAACCGGTTTCATTTTAAGGTTTCACTCTGTTTTCTCCTATAGGGATACATGTATTTGGAACTCTAAATCAAACACGGTTTGTGCTAGCTC